>NW_027195896.1:65000-125095 GCF_038502225.1 Cherax quadricarinatus | reverse complement strand
TCTGAGGTATATACCTGCCTGGTATACTCTGTGTTGAGAGGTGAGGGGTTGGTGAGGTGGGGAGGGGGAGGTGAGGGGGAGGAGGAGGAGGAGGAGGACGAGGAGGAGGACGAGGAGGTGAGGACTCATCACTCGTACACAATCCTACAAATCCCTACAATATCCTTCAAAAAAGGCAGAATTAGGTCAATTCATTTCAAAGTCACTTCTAAGCAGACCAAACCAGAATAGACTGGGGGAAACACATAATTATTACTCATCTTTACAGAACATTAACGACTGCATTTACAATGTCTCATTATCTGCTACCTTGATTGGAAACTCTAATGTGATATTAACTTAGTTCTGAGTGCTTACAATGTCTCACAGTCTGTTACCTTGACTGGAAACTATTATGTGATATCAACCCGGTTTCTGAGTGGTAAAGAGTCTCATCATCCGCTACCTTGACTGGAAATTATCATGTGACATCAACTTGGTTCTGAGTGGTAAAGAGTCTCATCATCCGCTACCTTGACTGGAAATTATCATGTGATATCAACCTGGTTCTGAGTGGTAAATAGTCTCATCATCCGCTACCTTGACTGGAAACTATCATGTGATATCAACCTTGTTAACACACTCAGGGAAAGAAACTGAAACTTGAGGAAAATGAGTGAAAACGATTGAAGATAGTGTTGAAACCCTGTGAGTGATGTTGTTGGTCACTGCCCCATGATAATAATGATCAGTCAACACCAGTACTGGTGACGTCCCCGGTCGTTAAGAATATGTTTCTAGGTCCCTAAGATCATCTCTGGTCCCTAAGATCATCTCTGGTCCCTAAGATCATCTCTGGTCCCTAAGGTCATTTCTGGTCCCTAAAACCACATCTCTAGCTCTCAAAGACCACTTCTGGTCCCTAAGACCACATCTCTAGCTCTCAAAGACCACTTCTGGTTCCTAAGACCACATCTCTAGCTCTCAAAGACCACTTCTGGTCCCTAAGACCACATCTCTAGCTCTCAAAGACCACTTCTGGTCCCTAAGCTCTCAAAGACCACTTCTGGTCCCTAAGACCACATCTCTAGCTCTCAAAGACCACTTCTGGTCCCTAAGACCACATCTCTAGCTCTCAAAGACCACTTCTGGTCCCTAAGACCACATCTCTAGCTCTCAAAGACCACTTCTGGTCCCTAAGACCACATCTCTAGCTCTCAATGACCACTTCTGGTCCCTAAGACCACATCTCTAGCTCTCAAAGACCACTTCTGGTCTCTAAGACCACATCTCTAGCTCTCAAGTCCACTTCTGGTCTCTAAGACCACATCTCTAGCTCTCAAGTCCACTTCTGGTCTCTAAGACCACATCTCTAGCTCTCAAAGACCACTTCTGGTCCCTAAGACCATATCTCTAGCTCTCAGAGACCACTTCTGGTCTCTAAGACCACATCTCTAACTCTCAAGGACCACTTCTGGTCTCTAAGACCACATCTCTAGCTCTCAAGTCCACTTCTGGTCTCTAAGACCACATCTCTAGCTCTCAAAGACCACTTCTGGTCCCTAAGACCACATCTCTAGCTCTCAAAGACCACTTCTGGTCCCTAAGACCATATCTCTAGCTCTCAGAGACCACTTCTGGTTTCTAAGACAACATCTCTAGCTCTTAAAGTCCACTTCTGGTCTCTAAGACCACATCTCTAGCTCTCAAGACCACTTCTGGTTCCTAAGACCACATCTCTAGCTCTCGATGACCACTTCTGGTCCCTTAGGCCATCTCTCTCATAGACCACTTCTGGTCCCTAAGACCAGGTCTTAGAAACCTCTTCTGGTTTCTAAGACCACATCTCTAGCTATCAAAGACCACTTTTGATACCTAAGACCACATCCCTTGGTCTTGAAAAAAATTCTGGTCTCTAAGACCATATCCCTTGCTCTCAAAGACCATGTCTGGTCTCAAAGATCATTTCTGGTCCCTGAGAAAACTTCTGCTCCCTAAGACCACATCCCTAGGTCCCTAAACAGCAGTAGCATGTGCTGGGACACAACAGGTCCCAGGAGACAGGAACCGTGGTCCTGGACCACTTTTTGCGGTCCATCTTAATTAACCTGCTAACCTAAATCAGTTTAAGACATGTTTACGACATAGCTCTTAATATGGGACCTGTACTGTACCTGTATCTATGTTCCAGGGTATCTACCCAGGGGAGATGGGTAGAATGTGTTTACTGGGTTACCTTGTGATGGTGGAGGCTGGTTAATGTTTTGCACTCTGGTAGGGGGTCATGTGTGCCAACACACCCCTTTGTGGGTGTGTTGGCACACATACACACACACACACACACACACACACACACACACACACACACACACACACACACACACACACACACACACACACACACACTGCAATGGATCATGGAATACCTGACAGGGAGGCAACGACGAGTCATGGTACGTGAAGAGGTATCACAGTGGGCACCTCTGACGAGCGGGGTCCCACAGGGGTCAGTTCTAGGACCAGTGCTATTTTTGATGTATGCAAACGACATGATGTAAGGAATAGACTCTAAAGTGTCCCTATTTGCAGATGATGTGAAGTTGATGAGAAGAATTAAACCGGATGAGGATGAGGCAGGACTGCAAAGAGACCTGGACAGGCTGGACATGTGGTCCAGAAACTGGCTTCTCGAATTCAGTCCTGTCAAATGCAAAGCCATGAAGATTTGGGAGGGGCAAAGAAGACCGCAGACAGAGTATAGGCTAGGTGGACAAAGACTACAGACCTCACTCAGGGAGAAAGACCTTGGAGTGACCATAACACCGAGCACATCACCGGAGGCACACATCAACCAAATAACTGCTGCAGCATACGGGCGCCTGGCAACCCTGAGAATGGCGTTTCGATACCTTAGTAAGGAATCGTTCAAGACACTGTACACTGTGTATGTTAGGCCCATACTGGAGTATGCAGCACCAGTGTGGAACCCACACCTGGTCAAGCACGTCAAGAAGTTAGAGAAAGTACAAAGGTTTGCAACAAGGCTAGTCCCAGAGCTCAGGGGAATGTCGTACGAGGAAAGGTTGAGGGAACTCGGACTGACGACACTGGAGGACAGAAGGGTAAGGGGAGACATGATAACGACATACAAGATACTGCGGGGAATAGACAAGGTGGACAGAGATAGGATGTTCCAGAGAGGGGACACAGGGACAAGGGGTCACAACTGGAAGCTGAAGACTCAGACGAGTCACAGGGACGTTAGGAAGTATTTCTTCAGTCATAGAGTTGTCAGCAAGTGGAATAGCCTAGCAAGTGAAGTAGTGGAGGCAGGAACCATACATAGTTTTAAGAAGAGGTATGACAAAGCTCAGGAAGCAGAGAGAGAGAGGATCCAGTAGCGATCAGTGAAGAGGCGGGGCCAGGAGCTGAGTCTCGACCCTTGCAACCACAATTAGGTGAGTACAATTAGGAGAGTACACACACACACACACACACAGCTAATACTGGACAAGGGATATCATGGACCAGGTTACACTGGGCCAGGTTACACTGGGCCAGGTTACACTGGGCTAGGTTACACTGGGCCAGGTTACACTGGGCTAGGTTACACTGGGCCAGGTTACACTGGGCTAGGTTACACTGGGCCAGGTTACACTGGGCTAGGTTACACTGGGCCAGGTTACACTGGGCCAGGTTACACTGGGCCAGGCTACACTGGGCCAGGTTACACTGGGTCAGGCTACACTGATCCAGGTTACACTGGGCCAGGTTACACTGGGCTAGGTTACACTGGGCCAGGTTACACTGGACCAGGTTACACTGGGCTGGGTTACACTGGACCAGGTTACACTGGGCCAGGTTACACTTGGCCAGGTTACACTGGACCAGGTTACGCTGGGCCAGGTTACACTGGGCCAGGTTACACTGGACCAGGCAACACTGGACCAGGCTACAATGGACCAGACTACACTGGACCAGGTTACACTGGGCCAGGCAACACTGGGCCAGGCTACACTGGGCCAGGCTACACTGGACCAGGTTACACTGGGCCAGGCTACACTTGTACAGGCTACACTGGGCCAGGTTACACTGGGCCAGGTTACACTGGACCAGGTTACACTGGACCAGGTTACACTGGGCCAGGCTACACTGGGCCAGCTTACACTGGGCCAGGCTACACAGGGCCAGGCTACACTGGGCCAGGCTACACTGGGCCAGGCTACACTGGGCCAGGCTACACTGGGCCAGGCTACACTGTGCCAGGTTACACTGGGCCAGGCTACACTGGGCCAGGTTACACTGGGCCAGGCTACACTGGGCCAGGCTACACTGGGCCAGGCTACACTGGGCCAGGTTACACTGGGCCAGGCTACACTGGGCCAGGTTACACTGGGCCAGGTTACACTGGGCCAGGCTACACTGGGCCATGCTACACTGGGCCAGGTTACACTGGGCCAGGTTACACTGGGCCAGGTTACACTGGGCCAGGTTACACTGGGCCAGGCTACACTTGACCAGGTTACACTGGGCCAGGTTACACTGGACCAGGTTACACTGGACCAGGTTACACTGGGCCAGGTTACACTGGGCCAGGCTACACTGGGCCAGATTACACTGGGCCAGGCTACACTGGGCCAGGCTACAATGGGCCAGGCTACACTGAGCCAGGCTACACTGGGCCAGGCTACACTGGGCCAGGTTACACTGGGCCAGGCTACACTGGGCCAGGTTACACTGGGCCAGGTTACACTGGGCCAGGTTACACTGGACCAGGTTACACTGGACCAGGTTACACTGGGCCAGGTTACACTGCGCCAGGCTACACTGGGCCAGGCTACACTGGGCCAGGCTACACTGGACCAGGTTACACTGGGCCAGGCTACACTGGGCCAGGCTACACTGGGCCAGGTTACACTGGGCAAGGTTACACTGGACCAGGCTACACTGGACCAGGTTACACTGGGCCAGGCTACACTGGGCCAGGTTACACTGGGCCAGGCTACACTGGGCCAGGCTACACTGGGCCAGGCTACACTGGGCCAGGCTACACTGGGCCAGGCTACACTGGGCCAGGCTACACTGGGCCAGGTTACACTGGGCCAGGCTACACTGGGCCAGGCTACACTGGGCCAGGCTACACTGGGCCAGGTTACACTGGGCCAGGCTACACTGGGCCAGGTTACACTGGGCCAGGCTACACTGGGCCAGGCTACACTGGGCCAGGCTACACTGGGCCAGGTTACACTGGGCCAGGCTACACTGGGCCAGGTTACACTGGGCCAGATTACACTGGGCCAGGCTACACTGGGCCATGCTACACTGGGCCAGGTTACACTGGGCCAGGTTACACTGGGCCAGGTTACACTGGGCCAGGTTACACTGGGCCAGGCTACACTTGACCAGGCTACACTGGGCCAGGTTACACTGGACAAGGTTACACTGGACCAGGTTACACTGGGCCAGGTTACACTGGGCCAGGCTACACTGGGCCAGGTTACACTGGGCCAGGCTATACTGGGCCAGGCTACACTGGGCCAGGCTACACTGAGCCAGGCTACACTGGGCCAGGCTACACTGGGCCAGGCAACACTGGGCCAGATTACACTGGGCCAGGCTACACTGGGCCAGGTTACACTGGGCCAGGTTACACTGGACCAGGTTACACTGGACCAGGTTACACTGGGCCAGGTTACACTGCGCCAGGCTACACTGGGCCAGGCTACACTGGGCCAGGCTACACTGGACCAGGTTACACTGGGCCATGCTACACTGGGCCAGGCTACACTAAGCCAGGTTACACTGGGCAAGGTTACACTGGACCAGGTTACACTGGACCAGGTTACACTGGGCCAGGCTACACTGGGCCAGGTTACACTGGGCCAGGCTACACTGGGCCAGGCTAAACAGGGCCAGGCTACACTGGGCCAGGCTACACTGGGCCAGGCTACACTGGGCCAGGCTACACTGGGCCAGGTTACACTGGGCCAGGCTACACTGGGCCAGGCTACACTGGGCCAGGCTACACTGGGCCAGGCTACACTGGGCCAGGCTACACTGGGCCAGGTTACACTGGGCCAGGTTACATTGGGCCAGGTTACACTGGGCCAGGTTACACTGGGCCAGACTACACTGGGCCAGGCTACACTTGGCCAGGTTACACTGGGCCAGGTTACACTGGGCCAGGTTACACTGGGCCAGGTTACACTGGGCCAGGCTACACTGGACCAGGTTACACTGGGCCAGGTTACACTGGACCAGGTTACACTGGACCAGGTTACGCTGGGCCAGGCTACACTGAACCAGGTTACACTGGGCCAGGTTACACTGGACCAGGTTAGACTGGGCCAGGCTACACTGGACCAGGTTACACTGGGCCAGGCTACACTGGACCAGGTTACACTGGGCCAGGCTACACTGGACCAGGTTACACTGGACCAGGCTACACTGGACCAGGTTACACTGGGCTAGGCTACACTTTACCAGGTTACACTGGACCAGGCTACACTGGGACAGGCTACACTGGGCCAGGCTACACTGGGCCAGGCTACACTGGGCCAGGTTACACTGGACCAGGTTACACTGGGCCTGGCTACACTGGGACAGGCTACACTGGGCCAGGCTACACAGGGCCAGGCTACACTGGGCCAGGCTACACTGGGCCAGGCTACACTGGGCCAGGTTACACTGGACCAGGCTACACTGGGCCTGGCTACACTTGGACAGGCTACACTGGGCCAGGCCACACAGGGCCAGGCTACACTGGGCCAGGCTACACTGGGCCAGGTTACACTGGGCCAGGCTACACTGGGACAGGCTACACTGGGCCAGGCTACACTGGGCCAGGCTACACTGGGCCAGGTTACACTGGGCCAGGTTACACAGGACCAGGTTACACTGCGCCAGGCTACACTGGGCCAGGTTACACTGGGACAGGCTACACTGGGCCAGGTTACACTGGGCCAGGCTACACTGGGCCAGGCTACACTGGGCCAGGCTACACTGGGCCAGGTTACACTGCGCCAGGCTACACTGGACCAGGATACACTGGGACAAGCTGCACTGGGCCAGGTTACACTGGGCCAGGCTACACTGGGCCAGGCTACACTGGGCCAGGCTACACTGGACCAGGTTACACTGGACCAGGTTACACTGGGCCAGGCTACACTGGGCCAGGTTACACTGGACCAGGTTACACTGGACCAGGTTACACTGGACCAGGTTACACTGGACCAGGTTACACTGGGCCAGGTTACACTGGACCAGGTTACACTGGACCAGGTTACACTGGGCCAGGCTACACTGGGCCAGGTTACACTGGGCCAGGCTACACTGGGCCAGGTTACACTGGACCAGGTTACACTGGGCCAGGTTACACTGGGCCAGGTTACACTGGGCCAGGCTACACTGGGCCAGGCTACACTGGACCAGGTTACACTGGACCAGGTTACACTGGGCCAGGCTACACTGGGCCAGGATACACTGGGCCAGGTTACACTGGGCCATGCTACACTGGGCCAGGCTACACTGGGCCAGGTTACACAGGGCCAGGCTACACTGGGCCAGGCTACACTGGGCCAGGTTACACTGGACCAGGTTACACTGGACCAGGTTACACTGGTCCAGGCTACACTGGGCCAGGTTACACTGGGCCAGGCTACACTGGACCAGGTTACACTGGACCAGGTTACACTGGTCCAGGCTACACTGGACCAGGTTACACTGGGCCAGGCTACACTGGGCCAGGTTACACTGGACCAGGTTACACTGGACCAGGTTACACTGGTCCAGGCTACAATGGGCCAGGTTACACTGGCCCAGGCTATACTGGACCAGGTTACACTGGACCAGGTTACACTGGACTAGGCTACACTGGACCAGGTTACACTGGACCTGGTTACACTGGACCAGGTTACACTGGACCATGTTACACTGGACCAGGTTACACTGGACCATGTTACACTGAACCAGGCTACACTGGACCAGGTTAGACTGGACCAGGTTACACTGGACCAGGCTACACTTGACCAGGTTACACTGGACCAGGTTACACTTGACCAGGTTACACTGGACCAGGTTACACTGGACCAGGCTACACTAGGCCAGGTTACACTGGGCCAGGCTACACTGGACCAGGCTACACTGGACCAGGTTACACTGGACCATGTTACACTGGACCAGGTTACACTGGACCAGGTTACACTGGACCAGGTTACACTGGACCAGGTTACACTGGACCAGGTTACACTGGACCAGGTTACACTGGACCAGGTTACACTGGACCAGGTTACACTGGACCAGGTTACACTGGACCAGGTTACACTGGACCAGGTTACACTGGACCAGGTTACACTGGACCAGGTTACACTGGGCCAGGTTACACTGGACCAGGCTACACTTGGCCAGGCTACACTGGACCAGCTTACACTGGACAAGGTTACACTGGACCAGGTTACACTGGACCAGGTTACACTGGACCAGGCTACACTGGGCCAGGCTACACTGGACCAGGTTACACTGGACCAGGTTACACTGGACCAGGTTACACTGGACCAGGTTACACTGGACCAGGTTACACTGGACCAGGTTACACTGGACCAGGTTACACTGGACCAGGCTACACTGGACCAGGTTACACTGGACCAGGTTACACTGAACCATGTTACACTGGACCAGGTTACACTGGACCAGGTTACACTGGACCAGGTTACACTGGACCAGGCTACTCTGGACCAGGTTACACTGGACCAGGTTACACTGGACCAGGCTACACTGGACCAGGCTACACTGGACCAGGTTACACTGGACCAGGTTACACTGGACCAGGTTACACTGGACCAGGTTACACTGGACCAGGCTACACTGGACCAGGTTACACTGGACCAGGTTACACTGGACCAGGTTACACTGGACCAGGCTACACTGGACCAGGTTACACTGGACCAGGTTACACTGGACCAGGCTACACTGGACCAGGTTACACTGGACCAGGCTACACTGGACCAGGTTACACTGGACCCAGCAGGTGTACCACCTGACAGCCGTTCCAGGTGAAAGACGAGGCCGGGTCGGCTGTACTGATGTGGTCTCAGGTGACCCAGACCGACAAAGACCAATTTTTCATATTAATATTTAAAAAAATGGTCTTTAAGTGCAATGGAATGCTGGTACCTACTTACTGCTAGGTGAACAACTGGTACCTACTTACTGCTAGGTGAACAGCTGGTACCTACTTACTGCTAGGTGAACAGCTGGTACCTACTTACTGCTAGGTGAATAGCTGGTACCTACTTACTGCTAGGTGAACAGCTGGTACCTACTTACTGCTAGGTGAATAGCTGGTACCTACTTACTGCTAGGTGAACAGCTGGTACCTACTTACTGCTAGGTGAACAGCTGGTACCTACTTACTGCTAGGTGAACAGCTGGTACCTACTTACTGCTAGGTGAACAGCTGGTACCTACTTACTGCTAGGTGAACAGCTGGTACCTACTTACTGCTAGGTGAACAGCTGGTACCTACTTACTGCTAGGTGAACAGCTGGTACCTACTTACTGCTTGGTGAATAGCTGGTACCTACTTACTGCTTGGTGAATAGCTGGTACCTACTTACTGCTAGGTGAATAGCTGGTACCTACTTACTGCTAGGAGAACAGCTGGTACCTACTTACTGCTAGGTGAACAGCTGGTACCTACTTACTGCTAGGTGAACAACTGGTACCTACTTACTGCTAGGTGAACAGCTGGTACCTACTTACTGCTAGGTGAATAGCTGGTACCTACTTACTGCTAGGTGAACAACTGGTACCTACTTACTGCTTGGTGAATAGCTGGTACCTACTTACTGCTAGGTGAACAGCTGGTACCTACTTACTGCTAGGTGAACAGCTGGTACCTACTTACTGCTAGGTGAACAGCTGGTACCTACTTACTGCTAGGTGAACAGCTGGTACCTACTTACTGCTAGGTGAACAGCTGGTACGTACTTACTGCTAGGTGAACAGCTGGTACCTACTTACTGCTAGGTGAACATCCAGGTACCTACTTACTGCTAGGTGAACAGTGACAGCAGGTGTAAGGTAACTAACATCCAGGTACCTACTTACTGCTAGGTGAACAGTGAGAGCAGGTGTAAGGTAACTAACATCCAGGTACCTACTTACTGCTAGGTGAACAGTGACAGCAGGTGTAAGGTAACTAACACCCAGGTTCCTACTTACTGCTAGGTGAACTGCTAAGTGACAGCAGGTGTAAGGTAACTAACATCCAGGTACCTAGCTAGGTGAACAGTGACAGCAGGTGTAAGGTAACTAACATCCAGGTACCTACTACTTACTGCTAGGTGAACAGTGACAGCAGGAGTAAGGTAACTAACATCCAGGTACCTACTTACTACTAGGTGAACAGTGACAGCAGGTGTAAGGTAACTAACATCCAGGTACCTACTTACTGCTACTAAGGTAACTAACATCCAGGTACCTACTTACTGCTAGGTGAACAGTGACAGCAGGTGTAAGGTAACTAACATCCAGGTACCTAATTACTGCTAGGTGAACAGTGACAGCAGGTGTAAGGCAACTAACATCCAGGTACCTATTTACTGCTAGGTGAACAGTGACAGCAGGTGTAAGGTAACTAACATCCAGGTTCCTACTTACTGCTAGGTGAACAGTAACAGCAGCTGTAAGGTAACTAACATCCAGGTACCTACTTACTGCTAGGTGAACAGTGACAGCAGGAGTAAGGTAACTAACATCCAGGTACCTACTTACTGCTAGGTGAACAGTGACAGCAGGTGTAAGGTAACTAACATCCAGGTACCTACTTACTGCTAGGTGAACAGTGACAGCAGGTGTAAGGTAACTAACATCCAGGTACCTACTTACTGCTAGGTGAACAGTGACAGCAGGTGTAAGGTAACTTACATCCAGGTTCCTACTTACTGTTAGGTGAACAGTGACAGCAGGTGTAAGGTAACTAACATCCAGGTACCTACTTACTGCTAGGTGAACAGTGACAGCAGGAGTAAGGTAACTAACATCCAGGTACCTACAGCAGGTGTTAGGTAACTAACATCCAGGTACCTACTTACTGTGTAAGGTAACTAACATCCAGCTAGGTGAACAGTAACAGCAGGTGTAAGGTAACTGAACAGTGACAGCAGGTGTAAGGTAACTAACATCCAGGTACCTACTTACTGCTAGGTGAACAGCTAGGTGAACAGTGACAGCAGGGTGTAAGGTAACTAACATCCAGGTACCTACTTACTGCTAGACAGTAGGTGTAGGGTAACAACATCCAGTGCTATGAGAACAGTGACAGCAGGTGTAAGGTAACTAACATCCAGGTTCCTACTGCTAGGTGAACAGTGACAGCAGGGTGTAAGGTAACTAACATCCAGGTACCTACTTACTGCTAGGTGACAACATCCAGGTACAGTGACTAACATCCAGGTACCTAGCTAGGTGTAAGCAGGAGTAAGGTAACTAACATCCAGGTACCTACTTACTGCTAGGTGAACAGTGACAGCAGGTGTAAGGTAACTAACATCCAGGTACCTACTTACTGCTAGGTGAACAGCGACAGCAGGTGTTAGGTAACTAACATCCAGGTACCTACTTACTGCTAGGTGAATAGTGACAGCAGGTGTTAGGTAACTAACATCCAGGTACCTACTTACTGCTAGGTGAACAGTGACAGCAGGTGTAAGGTAACTAACATCCAGGTACCTACTTACTGCTAGGTGAACAGTGACAGCAGGTGTAAGGTAACTAACATCCAGGTACCTACTTACTGCTAGGTGAACAGTGACAGCAGGTGTAAGGTAACTAACATCCAGGTACCTACTTACTGCTAGGTGAACAGTGACAGCAGGTGTAAGGTAACTAACATCCAGGTACCTACTTACTGCTAGGTGAACAGTGACAGCAGGTGTAAGGTAACTAACATCCAGGCACCTACTTACTGCTAGGTGAACAGTGACAGCAGGTGTAAGGTAACTAACATCCAGGTACCTGCTTACTGCTAGGTGAACAGTGACAGCAGGTGTAAGGTGACTAACATCCAGGTACCTGCTTACTGCTAGGTGAACAGTGACAGCAGGTGTAAGGTAACTAACATTTAGGTACCTACTTACTGCTAGGTGAATAGAGACAGCAGGTGTAAAGTGACTAAGACCCAGGTACCTACTTACCACACTGTCAGTTGGTATCAGTCAGTTCACTCGCTCAGGTGCTCACCTGACGAACGGGAAATTAGGTATTAATTAGGTGCCAAGAAGCTGATGTAGGTATTAATACACATTGTGTATACTGAGATGTGTATATCTTAGTGTATTTAATAATAATAATAATAATAATAATTAATAATAATAATAATAATAATAATAATTAATAATAATAATAATAATAATTTTAATAATAATAAGTTTAATAATAATAATAATAATAATAATAATAATAATAATAATAATAATAATAATAATCACAGATGGTAACATAATAATGGTGGTGGTGAAGGAAGAGGAGAAGGAGTAAAATAATAATAACAGATATTAGTAAGACAACAGTGAAGTATAAGAGGTAACATTAACCTGCTGTGGTCTGCTTTGACCTCTCAACTTACCCCTCTATTTATTTATGTAAATATCACTGAATCTCACTTAAAACTCGATTTTTAGTCTTTGTATTTTAAAACCCAATATTTTTGACATTTATTCTCATTATTAGAAAATTTCTATCTTATTGACAAATGTAAAAAAATTGATTTAAACTTAAATTTTGGAGAAATTAAATTTGTTACCCCTAAGGGGAAAATAAGGCGGGAGACGGGTAACTCTTCTATTTTTTTTTCTCTAAATTCTAAATATTTCTAATTATTTATTTTTAGTTGATTTTTAACCGGGTTTCTAATTTAAACACCTTGGAAAGTGAACCTTAGTATGTTTAGACACAAATTGAGCCCTCTTACCCCTTATTAAGTGAACTTCAGTCAGTTCAGATGCACATTTGAACCCTGAAACATCTCAGTAAGTGAACCCCACTCAGTTGCAAGCGCAATTGAACCATTACACCCTGTAATAAGTGAACCTTACCCTGTTTTGGCACAAACTGAACCTCCATCCCTCTATTAATGAGCCACACTCAGCTCCAGACACAAGTGAACCCTCGGAAACCTTCAATAAGTGAACCTTAGTCTTCTTAGATACAAACTGGAACCCTTAGCTTTCTCTGTAATTGAACCCTGCCCTGTTCTGCGAACAAATGAACTTCTGAACCCTGCACTAAGTGAACTATTCTCCATTCCTTGCACAAAGTGAACCACTGAACCTCCTCATAAGTGAACCCTCCCTCCTCTTCGTAAACCATGGAAGCCATAATCGCGTACGGGCGGAGCGATCCCTTTCGCGACGCCACTGAATCTTCAGCCTCGTTTGAACCCCTGACGTACGTCGCCCTCGTTTGAAACCCCTGACGTACGTCGCCCTCGTTTGAAACCCCTGACGTACGTCACCCTCGTTCGAACCCCCTGACGTACGTCACCCTCGTTTGAACCCCCTGACGTACGTCACCCTCGTTTGAACCCCCTGACGTACGTCGCCCTCGTTCGAACCCCCTGACGTACGTCACCCTCGTTTGAACCCCCTGACGTACGTCACCCTCGTTTGAACCCCCTGACGTACGTCGCCCTCGTTCGAACCCCCTGACGTACGTCACCCTCGTTTGAACCCCCTGACGTACATCACCCTCGTTCGAACCCCCTGACGTACGTCGCCCTCGTTTGAACCCCCTGACGTACGTCACCCTCGTTTGAACCCCATGACGTACGTCACCCTCGTTCGAACCCCCTGACGTACGTCACCCTCGTTTGAACCCCTGATGTACGTCAGCCAGTTTGACTGACATGTTTAAAGGGGTTCAGAACCCCGCGGTAAACACCATCGTTAGCCCTTGTAGAGGCTTGTAAACAAGGGAGGTGTTGAAGACTGGGTAAATTCTCGGCTATAATACCATCTTCCCAGAGGAATTCTCAGTGTATATACACTGAGAGGTGTATATATCAGTGTATATACACTGAGAGGTGTATATATCAGTGTATATACACTGAGAGGAGTATATATCAGTGTATATACACTGAGAGGTGTATATCTCAGTGTATATACACTGAGAGGTGTATATCTCAGTGTATATACACTGAGAGGTGTATATCTCAGTGTATATACACTGAGAGGTGTATATCTCAGTGTATATACACTGAGAGGTGTATATATCAGTGTATATACACTGAGAGGTGTATATATCAGTGTATATACACTGAGAGGTGTATATCTCAGTGTATATGCACTGAGAGGTGTATATCTCAGTGTATATACACTAAGAGGTGTATATCTCAGTGTATATACACTGAGAGGTGTATATCTCAGTGTATATACACTGAGAGGTGTATATCTCAGCGTATATACACTGAGAGGTGTATATCACAGTGTATATTTTCTGAGAGGTGTATATATCTTAGTGTATATGTAGTGAAAGGTGTATATCTCAGTGTATATACACTGAGAGGTGTATATCTCAGTGTATATACACTGAGAGGTGTATATCTCAGTGTATATACACTGAGAGGTGTATATCTCAGTGTATATACACTGAGTGGTGTATATCTCAGTGTATATACACTGAGAGGTGTATATATCAGTGTATATACACTGAGAGGTGTATATCTCAGTGTATATACACTGAGAGGTGTATATCTCAGTGTATATACACTGAGAGGTGTATATATCAGGGTATATACACTGAGAGGTGTATATCTCAGTGTATATACACTGAGAGGAGTATATCTCAGTGTATATACACTGAGAGGTGTATATCTCAGTGTATATACACTGAGAGGTGTATATATCAGTGTATATACACTGAGAGGTGTATATCTCAGTGTATATACACTGAGAGGTGTATATCTCAGTGTATATACACTGAGAGGTGTATATCTCAGTGTATATACACTGAGAGGTGTATATCTCAGTGTATATACACTGAGAGGTGTATATCTCAGTGTATATACACTGAGAGGTGTATATCTCAGTGTATATACACTGAGAGGTGTATATCTCAGTGTATATACACTGAGAGGTGTATATATCAGTGTATATACACTGAGAGGTGTATATATCAGTGTATATACACTGAGAGGTGTATATCTCAGTGTATATACACTGAGAGGTATATATCTCAGTGTATATACACTGAGAGGTGTATATCTCAGTGTATACACACTGAGAGGTGTATATCTCAGTGTATATACACTGAGAGGTGTATATCTCAGTGTATATACACTGAGAGGTGTATATCTCAGAGTAAATGCACTGATACTCACATTAATCACTAATTTAGGTATTAAAGTATTCTTGAGTGGTGGTGTAGTAGATAGATTTCAAACCCTCGTGGGCATTTCTCTCGAAAATTAATCTTAAAAAAACGAGGGAAATAGCACCAGCACCATCTATTGAGCGACGGAGGAACTGCACAACACTCGTAGCTAGAGCGGTTGAAAACACGCCATGGGTGACACTATAGTGGTGTACAAGTACCATAGGTGACACTATATTGGTGTACAAGTACCATAGGTTACACTATAGTGGTGTACAAGTACCATAGGTGACACTATAGTGGTGTACAAGTACCATAGGTGACACTATAGTGGTGTACAAGTACCATAGTTGACACTATAGTGGTGTACAAGTACCATAGGTGACACTATAGTGGTGTACAAGTACCATAGTTGACACTATAGTGGTGTACAAGCACCATTGGTGACACTATAGTGGTGTACAAGTACCATAGGTGACACTATAGTGATGTACAAGTTACACTGGTGACACTACAGTGGTACACAAGTACCATAGGTGACACTACAGTGGTGTACAAGTACCATAGGTGACACTATAGTGGTGTACAAGTACCATAGTTGACACTATAGTGGTGTACAAGTACCATAGTTGACACTATAGTGGTGTACAAGTACCATTGGTGACAGTATAGTGTTGTACAAGTACCATAGTTGACACTATAGTGGTGTACAAGTACCATAGTTGACACTATAGTGGTGTACAAGTACCATAGTTGACACTATAGTGGTGTACAAGTACCATTGGTGACAGTATAGTGTTGTACAAGTACCATTGGTGACAGTATAGTGTTGTACAAGTACCATAGTTGACACTATAGTGGTGTACAAGTACCATAGGTTACACTATAGTGGTGAACAAGTACCATAGGTTACACTATAGTGGTGTACAAGTACCATAGGTGACACTATAGTGGTGTACAAGTACCATAGTTGACACTATAGTGGTGTACAAGTACCATAGTTGACACTATAGTGGTGTACAAGTACCATTGGTGACAGTATAGTGTTGTACAAGTACCATAGGTGACACTATAGTGATGTACAAGTTACACTGGTGACACTACAATGGTGTACAAGTACCATAGGTGACACTACAGTGGTGTACAAGTACCATAGGTGACACTATAGTGATGTACAAGTTACACTGGTGACACTACAGTGGTATACAAGTACCATAGGTGACACTACAGTGGTGTACAAGTACCATAGATGACACTATAGTGGTCTACAAGTACCATAGGTGACACTACAGTGGTGTACAAGTACCATAGGTTACACTATAGTGGTGTACAAGTACCATAGGTTACACTATAGTGGTGTACAAGTACCATAGGTGACACTATAGTGGTGTACAAGTACCATAGTTGACACTATAGTGGTGTACAAGTACCATAGTTGACACTATAGTGGTGTACAAGTACCATTGGTGACAGTATAGTGTTGTACAAGTACCATAGGTGACACTATAGTGATGTACAAGTTACACTGGTGACACTACAATGGTGTACAAGTACCATAGGTGACACTACAGTGGTGTACAAGTACCATAGGTGACACTATAGTGATGTACAAGTTACACTGGTGACACTACAGTGGTATACAAGTACCATAGGTGACACTACAGTGGTGTACAAGTACCATAGATGACACTATAGTGGTCTACAAGTACCATAGGTGACACTACAGTGGTGTACAAGTACCATAGGTGACACTATAGTGGTGTACAAGTACCATAGGTTACACTATAGTGGTGTACAAGTACCATAGGTTACACTATAGTGGTGTACAAGTACCATAGGTGACACTATAGTGGTGTACAAGTACCATTGGTATTGTGACCCCTGAATGGGCCACAATATATATAATGTATATTACCTTTTCATATAATTTTATATTGCTTATGTTTGCGATATTAGTTAAATCGTAAATATATTGCTTTATATTATTATATGACTTAGTTATATTATTAGGTAGGATGTAACATTTATATATTATTCAGTGCTCATAGTTCGAGTGTTAAGTAGCTGACAGCCTTGTCTAACTACTGTAATTTTCACTCTGCTTGTTACACTGCCGGCTTCTCTGTGTTGCTGGGCAGCAGCAGTCTACGGAGAGTCACGTGATCAGGGGGGATAAACACCTCACCTGAGGGAGTAGTCTGCCTGGCCTGCGCTGGATTGTCTGTTGGACGTTGCTTCTAACAAGAGGTCTCTCTCCAGCTCTCCCTTGTTGACCCTTGTTGGAAGATCGTCTTGTTGTTGGTTCTGTGGAACTCTGTTCACAGAACATTGTCTAGACTTAGTGATTTTCGACGTTGTACTGAGATTGTGTGTCACATAGACACTCTGAGAAACTCAGGTCCTGAGCTGTAGCTTCTGACCTAACTTGTACTGGTATCTAACTTGTACTGGTATCTGTGTACTGTCATAGTCGGGTATTTTCTTATGCTGAACTTAGATTCAGTAGTATGGGAGTTTTGTGACTTTTGTGGAGGATCTGCAGATGGTCCCTACTTAGTGTCGTTATATTATCTTCTTGTTCCTGATTCTGTGTCGCTGTTGCTTGTTATATTGCTGTTCGGCTTATCAGTCATTTTATTGTTCAAGCAAGCTGTTCTGATTGCCAGGTTGGTCAAGAAGTTAGTTTATGTGAGGACTTTTAGTCAGTCACAGGTTAAGTCTAGCTGAGTCTTGAGACATAGTGAACTACTTAGAGTACTTACACACACACACACAAACTTACTTGTATATATTAGTACTATGTTATTAAATGTTAACAGTGTACCAGACGGTACTTAAAAACCATAAAGATGTGATATGAACCTTCAGCATAGTACTACTGTACACCAGAGAAGTGTACCAACTTGTGTCCTATATTATATTCAATTGAGTACTATAATTTACTTTGTTATTATAAGCCTAGACGACTTTATTATTAATAAACTTATTAAATGTTAATTTCTCTAGTTAGTAGCCTACCAGTTGTAATCCTGAAGCACTATTGAATCTTACTAAATTCTACTGGATAATTGGACCAGGATACTGACTACTGGTTACAACAACCCAGTAACAGGCTGGATGCTAGAAGGGCAGTCCTTTCTAGTGTTACCTGGAGATCTCTATCATTATTAGATATCGCATTTTTTGTAACAATTGGTGACACTATAGTGGTGTAGAAGTATCATAGGTGACACTGTAGTGGTGTACAAGTATCATAGGTGACACTATAGTGGTGTAGAAGTACCATAGGTGACACTATAGTGGTGTACAAGTATCATAGTTGACACTATAGTGGTGTACAAGTACATAGGTGATACTATAGTGGTGTACAAGTACCATAGGTGACACTGTAGTGGTGCGCAAATACCATTGCTGACACTGTAGTGGTGTAGAAGTACCATAGGTGACACTATAGTGGTGTAGAAGTACCATAGGTGACACTATAGTGGTGTACAAGTATCATAGTTGACACTATAGTGGTGTACAAGTACATAGGTGATACTATAGTGGTGTACAAGTACCATAGGTGACACTATAGTGGTGTAGAAGTGCCACAGTTGACACTATAATGGTGTACTAGTACCATAGGTGACACTATCGTGGTGTACAAGTACCATAGGTGACAGTATAATGGTGTACAAGTACCATAGGTGACACTATAGTACACCACTTGTGTTGTACTATAGTGTAATGGTGTACAAGTACCATAGGTACTTGTACAAGTACCATTGGTGACGCTATAGTGGTGTACAAATACCATAGGTGACACTATAGTGGTGTACTAATACCATTAGTGACACTATAATGGTGTACAAGTACCATTGGTGACTATAGTGGTGTACAAATACCGTAGGTGACACTATATTGGTGTACAAATACCATAGTTGACAATATGGTGGTGCACAAGTACCATTGGTGGCACTATAGTGGTGCACAAGTACCTTTATTGACACCATAGTGGTATTCAGTCTTATATTAAAAGAATTGGACCGAAATTGGATAAAAAAAAATATCATTTATTTACGTCATATGGCAACACCGGAGGAATGTTGCCATATCGTCCTTCATTTTTAATTTTCATTATTTATTAGTTTTAACCCCGAGAATTACATAATATTCATAATTTATAAATATTAAGTAATATTCCGGGACTCTATATAAATTTTAAATGTGTGTGTATAGTGTATATATATAGAATAAACTGTTATATAAGATAATTCTAAATTCCTGGGTAGATTTGAGACGCTGCGGCTTAGAGAGATTTTGTAGTTCGTCTCGAGCTCAATAGATGGCGATCATGTTTCCCGCGTTATTTCCGATAAATTTTCCCGGCAAATTGAGCCAATTTTAAGTTGCGCGGGAAATACACCGAGAGATGCACAGTCATGTGTACATACATTGATATATAAACTATTCTCCGTGTATATACATTTATATAAATACTTTTCTGTGTATATATAGTGATATCTAAGTCTGTGAGTATATACATTGAGAGATACAGTCTTCCCAAAGAATATATACACTGAAATGCTAAAATCTCAGTGTATATACACTGGGAAGTGCATATATCAGTTTAAATACTGTATGAGGTGTATATCTCATTGGAGATACACTGAGAGGTGTATATCTCACTGGAGATACACTGAGAGGTGTATATCTCATTGGAGATACACTGAGAGGTGTATATCTCATTGGAGATACACTGAGAGGTGTATATCTCATTGGAGATACACTGAGAGGTGTATATCTCATTGGAGATACACTGAGAGGTGTATATCTCACTGGAGATACACTGAGAGGTGTATATCTCATTGGAGATACACTGAGAGGTGTATATCTCATTGGAGATACACTGAGAGGTGTATATCTCATTGGAGATACACTGAGAGGTGTATATCTCATTGGAGATACACTGAGAGGTGTATATCTCATTGGAGATACACTGAGAGGTGTATATCTCATTGGAGATACACTGAGAGGTGTATATCTCATTGGAGATACACTGAGAGGTGTATATCTCACTGGAGATACACTGAGAGGTGTATATCTCACTGGAGATACACTGTGAGGTGTATATCTCACTGGAGATACACTGAGAGGTGTATATCTCACTGGAGATACACTGAGAGGTGTATATCTCATTGGAGATACACTGAGAGGTGTATATCTCATTGGAGATACACTGAGAGGTGTATATCTCATTGGAGATACACTGAGAGGTGTATATCTCATTGGAGATACACTGAGAGGTGTATATCTCACTGGAGATACACTGTGAGGTGTATATCTCACTGGAGATACACTGAGAGGTGTATATCTCAGTGTTTTACTCTATGAGGTGTACACAAGGAGCATTGCACCTCTCAGTGTATATACAGTGAGAAGTGTATATTTCAATGTGTATACACAGACAGCTGTATACGTTAGTGTATACACTCTATGAAGTGTATATATTGGTGTGTTTGTACATTGTACAAACAGGTGTATATCTTAGCGTATAAACTCTATGAGGTGTATATATCAGTGTGTATGAACAACGATGTACAGTTATAAGTTTATATACAGAGAAACATACCAGAGCATAGAGAATAACTGACTGGTTGTGAGACAGGTCAGAGACTGGTCGAACTGGTTTATCAGCCTCTGTCTTAAGTGTTCCTGATTTACGACCAGTACACGGCAGTCCGTGTACACGCCAATCCGTGTACACACCAGCCCGTGTATACACCGGTTCGTGTACACGCCAACCCCTGTACACGTGCGTGTATTAACCTGTAACAACACACATACATAAAACACACAACACGCACGTATTTATAAATACGACAAGTTGACGGAAGTAAGTCGAGAGAGAGAGAGAGAGAGAGAGAGAGAGAGAGAGAGAGATGGGTTGATTGCATTTCTTGGACTGTAAGAAGGCTTTTGACACAGTACCACACAAGAGATTAGTGCAAAAGCTGGAGGACCAAGCAGGGATAACAGGGAAGACACTACAGGGGATCAGAGAATACTTGTCAGGAAGGAAACAACGAGTCATGGTACGTGACGAGGTGTCAGAGTGGGGCGCATGTGAGGAGTGGGGTTCCACAAGGGTCAGTCCTAGGACCTGTGCTGTTTCTGGTATATGTGAATGACAAGACAGAAGGGGTAGACTCAGAAGTGTCTATGTTTACAGACGATGTGAAGCTAATGAGGAAAATTTAGTCGAATGAGGACAAGGCAGGACCACTAAGGGATCTGGACAGGCTGCAAGCTTGGTTCAGTAACTGGCTCCTAGAGTTCAACCCCACCAAGTGCAAATTCATGAAGTTTGGGGAAGGTCAAAGAAGACCACAGACAGAGTAGAGGCTAGGTGGCCAGGGACTGCAAATTTCACTCAACGAAACGATCTTGGTGTGAGTATAATGCCGAGCACATCTCCAAAGGCACACAACAAGATAACTGCTGCAGCATTTGGGCGCCAGGCCAACCTAAAAATAGCGTTTTGACACCTGAGTAAGGAACCGTTCAGGACTCTATAGACAGTGTACGTCAGGCTCATATAGTAGTATGCAGCACCAGTTTGGAACCCACCTGGTGAAGCATGTCAAGATATTTAAGAGAGCACAAAGGTTTGCAACAAGCTAAGGGGCTTGTCCTACGAGAATAGGTTACGGGAAATCGACCTGACAACACTAGAGGACAGGTGGGACATGTGTGACAGGTGGGACATGATAACGACATGTAAAATACTGTGAGGAATCAACAAGATGGACAGAGACAGGAGGACGTGGAGGAACTGGAAGTGATATAGCAGAATATAAAGACGAGGACTGAAAGGAACAAAGTGTTGGAAAGAGAAACATCAGTAGACAGCGAAAGGACCAAAGGAGGGAAAGGAGCCAAGAAAACCCTTGCAGAAGTAATATCAGGCCACCAGGATATATGGGAAACATCAAAGGAGATATGGAGGGAAATGAAATGGGAAGAAGAGAAGTAGAAATCAATAATTATTCATAGGCATCAGGATTCTGAAGGGACGGCCTATGATGAAAGAAGACAGGGGGAGGATAAAGAGGTTGAGAATATCATCACAATAAGAGGAGGACATGTCCCAGATAACAAATTTGGGGTATTCAAGGGAAAAAATCGTCCAGTAAAATTGACACTCAAGACAGAAGTGGTATGGAACAGGATCCTATGACAGAAACCACTGTTAAAGGACTCCCAAGAATATTAGTGCATATAACTGCGACAGAACACAAAAAGAAGGGGAACAACTAAGAGTGAGAGTAAGAAGACACCAGTGGAAGGATAGACAGGGCAAGCAATGACAGAGAGGAAAGCTTAGCCTCAGGGGTAACACCAAACACAAATGCTCACGGAATCCCCTTCAACCCATAACACCCAATACCAGCCAAACACAATAACCAGAAACAAACCACTTCCAAAATCCTCAACCCCCCCAGCACTAATGCCACCACTACAGCAGCCTTTCATAATATCCAGCCCTGGCTTCCACACCCCCTCTCCCAGTCTGCACCAATCGGTCCCACCCCCCAAAAATACAGTACTGGAATGGAAGCTGAAGGTATGGTACACCAACACAAATGGAGTAGCAAAATATAAGAGCGAGAAGTTACAAGAAAAAATCATGAAGGCATTCCTAGACATCACAGCACTCACAGAGACAAAGCTCACGGGGATGATAATGTATGTGATCTTTCCAAGTGGATATCAGATCCTGAGGAAAAAGAGAGGAAACAAAGGGGAATGAGGAGTTGCAATGCATATCAAAAAGCTGATAGCTGTGATGTACAACCCACCACTGAACAGCAGGAGACTAAGGCAAGAATATGGTGAGAGCAACAGACCGATGATGGACACAGTAGCTGAGGTGGCCATAAGGGCCCATATGGACAGGGCAAAGTTCCTTGTCATGGAGGATTTCAATCACAAGGAGATTGACTTGGAAAATCTGGAGCCACATAGGGGACCAGAAACGTAGAGAGCTAAGATGCTGGAGGTGGTACTGGAAAACCTCATGTGCCAACATGATATGGATACAACCAGAGAGGAGAGGATGAACCAGCAAGGCTGGACCTCATATTCACCTTGAACAGTTCAAACAGAGAAGATATTACACATGAAAGGCCCCTTGGTGCTAGTGATCACGCGGGCTTGAGTTTCGAATACATAGTGGAATTAACAGTGGAGAGTGAAGCAATACAAGAAGGACAGAAGAAGCCAAATTACAAAAAAAGGGAACTACACAGGTATGAGAAAAATCTTGCATAAGGAGCAGTAGGGAAGAGAACTGGAGGGAAAGATGGTAAATGACATAATGGAACATGTGACTTCAAAGTGCAAGGAGGCAGAAGAGAAATTTGTACCAAGGGGCAACATAAACAATGGGAAGACCAGAGTGAGCCCGTGGTTTACCTAGAGGTGTAATGAGGCCAAAGCCAAGTGTGCTAGAGCATGGAAAAAGTATAGAAAGCAAAGGACTCAACAAAAGATGAGCCAAAGAACCAGAAACGAAAATACATAGATAAATAAAGAGGCCCAGTGGAAATCCGGGAATGAGATAGCATTAAAAGGCAAATCCGATCTGAAGTTGTTACACAGCCACAACGTGAGGAAAACAACAGTCAATATAGTAGCATGTCACTGATGTCAGCTATGGTCTGTATACCTTGTACATGTACTTGTAGGCTGGAACTCACACCTGGTCTAAAGCATCAAGAAACTGGAAAAAGTGCAAAAGTTTCCAAACAGAATAATCCCAGAGCTAAGGGGCATGTCCTATGAGGAGAGGTTAAGGGAAATCAGCTTACGACACAGGAGGACAGGAAGGATAAGGGGAACATGATAACACTGGAGGACAGGAGGGAACACAGCAAGACACAGAAACAGGGGGACACAGTGACAAGGGGACACAGGAACAAGGGGACACAGCATAAAGGGGACACAGGAGCAAGGGGACACAAGAACAAGGAGCCACAGCAACAAGGGAACACAACAAAATGGAGGCACAGCAACAAAGAGACACGGCAACAGGGGGACACAGCAACAAGGGGACAGAGGAACAAGGAGACACAGCAACAAAGGGACACAGCAACAAGGGGACACAGCAACAAGGGGACACAGCAACAAGGAAACACAGCAATAAGGGGACACAGGAACAAGGGGACACAGCAACAAGGGGACACAGCAACAAAGGGACACGGCAACAAGGGAACATAGCAACAAGGGTACACAGCAACAAGGGGACACAGCAACAAGGGGACACAACAACAAGGCGCCACAGCAACAAGGGGACACAACAACAAGGGCACACAGCAACAAGGGGACACAGCAACAAGGGAACCCAGCAACAAGGGAACACAGCAACAAGGGGATACAACAACAAGGGAACACAGCAACAAGGGAACACAGCAACAAGGTAACACAGCAACAAGGGGATACAACAACAAGGGGACACAGCAACAAGGGAACACAGCAACAACGGAACACAGCAACAACGGAACACAGCAACAAGGGGACACAGCAACAAGGGGATACAACAACAAGGGGACACAGCAAAAAGGGAACAGAGCAACAAGGGAACAAAGCAACAAGGGGACACAACAACAAGGGAACACAGCAAGAAGGGGACACAGCAACAAGAGAACAAAGCAATAAGAGGACACAGAAAACAGGGGACACAAGAACAAGGGGACACACCAACAAGGGAACACAGCAGCAAGACAACACAGCAATAACGGAACACAGCAACAATGGGACACAGGAACAAGGAGACAAAGGAAAGAGGGGACACAGGAACAAGGGGCCACAGCAACAAGGGGGAACAAGGGGACACAGAAACAAGGGACACAGCAACAAAAGGGCACAGCAACAAATGGACGCAGCAACAAGGGGACACAGCAACAAGCTGACACAGCAACAAGGGGACACAGCAACAAGGGGACACAGCAACAAGCTGACACGTCAACAAGGGGACACAGCAACAAGCTGACACAGCAACTAGGAGACACAATAACAAGGGGACACAGCAACAAGCTGACACAGCAACAAGGGAACACAACAAAATGGAGGCACAGCAACAAAGAGACACGGCAACAGGGGGACACAGCAACAAGGGGACAGAGGAACAAGGAGCCACAGCAAAAAGGGGACACAGCAACAAGGGGACACAGCAACAAGGGGACACAGCAACAAGGAAACACAGCAATAAGGGGACACAGGAACAAGGGGACACAGCAACAAGGGGACACAGCAACAAAGGGACACGGCAACAAGGGAACATAGCAACAAGGGAACACAGCAACAAGGGGACACAGCAACAAAGGGATACAACAACAAGGGGACACAGCAACAAGGGAACACAGCAACAAGGGGACACGGCAACAAGGGAACATAGCAACAATGGAACACAGCAACAAGGGGACACAGCAACAAGGGGATACAACAACAAGGGGACACAGCAACAAGGGAACACAGCAACAAGGTAACACAGCAACAAGGGGATACAACAACAAGGGGACACAGCAACAAGGGAACACAGCAACAACGGAACACAGCAACAACGGAACACAGCAACAAGGGGACACAGCAACAAGGGGACACAGCAACAAGGGGATACAACAACAAGGGGACACAGCAAAAAGGGAACAGAGCAACAAGGGAACAAAGCAACAAGGGGACACAACAACAAGGGAACACAGCAAGAAGGGGACACAGCAACAAGAGAACAAAGCAATAAGAGGACACAGAAAACAGGGGACACAAGAACAAGGGGACACAGCAACAAGGGAACACAGCAGCAAGACAACACAGCAATAACGGAACACAGCAACAATGGGACACAAGAACAAGGAGACAAAGGAAAGAGGGGCCAAAGCAACAAGGGGCCACAGCAACAAGGGAATACAGGAACAAGGGGACACAGGAAAAAAGGGACATAGGAACAAGGGGACACAAAAAAAAGGAGACACAGGAGCAAGGGGACAAAACAACAAGGGGACACAGCAACAAGGGGGCACAGCAACAAGGGAACACAGCAACAAGGGAACACAGAAACAAGGGGACACAGGAAAAAAGGGACATAGGAACAAGGGGACACATGAACAAGGGGACACAGCAACAAGGGGACACAGGAGCAAGGGGACACAGCAACAAGGGGACACAGGAACAAGGGGGGCACAGAAACAAGGGAACACAGCAACAAGGAAATACAGAAACAAGGGGACACAGGAACATGGGGACACTGGAACAAGGGGACACAGAAACAAGGGACACAACAACAAGGGGACACAGCAACAAGCTGACACAGCAACAAGGGGACACAGCAACAAGCTGACACAGCAACAAAGGGAAACAACAACAAGCGACACAGCAACAAGTGGACACAGAAACAAGAGAACACAGCAACAAGGGGACACAGCAACAAAGGGACACAGCAACAAGGGGACACAACAACAAGGGGACACAGCAACAAGGGGACACAGCAACAAGGGGACACAGCAACAAGGGGGCACAGCAACAAGGGAACACAGCAACAAGGGAACACAGAAACAAGGGGACACAGGAAAACGGGGACACAGGAACAAGGGGACACAGGAACAAGGGGACACAGGAACAAGGGGACACAGGAGCAAGGGGACACAGCAACAAGGGGACACAGCAACGAGGGGACACAGGAGCAAGGGGACACAGCAACAAGGGGACACAGCAACAAGGGGGCCACAGCAACAAGGGAACACAGCAACAAGGGGACACAGGAGCAAGGGGACACAGTAACAAGGGGACACAGCAACAAGGGGACACATGAACAAGGGGACACAGGAACAAGGGACACAGCAACAAGGGGGCCACAGCAACAAGGGAACACAGCAACAAGGGAATACAGCAACAAGGGGACACAGGAACAAGGGGACACAGGAACAAGGGACACAGGAACAAGGGGACACAGGAACAAGGGACACAGCAACAAGGGGACACAGCAACAAGGGGGCACAGCAACAAGGGAACACAGCAACAAGGGAACAAACCAACAAGGGGGCACAGCAACAAGGGGACACAGGAACAAGGGGACACAGGAACAAGGGGACACAACAAGGGAACACAACAAAAAGGGGACACAGCAGCAAGGGGACACAGCAACAAGGGGACACAGCAATAAGGGAACACAACAACAAGGGGACACAGCAACAAGGGGACACAGCAAAAAGGGGACACAGCAACAAGCTGACACAGAAACAAGGTGACGCAACAACAAGGGGACACAGCAACAAGCTGACACAGCAACAAAGGGACACAGCAACAAGGGGACACAGCAACAAGGGGACACAGCAACAAACAGACGCAGCAACAATGGGACACAGCAACAAGCTGACACAGCAACAAGGGGACACAGCAACAAGGGGGCACAGAAACAAGCTGACACAGCAACAAGGGGGCATAGCAACAAATGGACGCAGCAACAAGGGGACACAGCAACGAGCTGACACAGCAACAAGGGGACACAGCAACAAGCTGACACAGCAACTAGGAGACACGACAACAAGGGGACACAGCAACAAGCTGACACAGCAACTAGGAGACACAATAACAAGGGGACACAGCAACAAGCTGACACAGCAACAAGGGAACACAGCAACAAGGGGACACACCAACAAGGGGACACAGGAACAAGGGGGCACATCAACAAGGGGACACAGCAACAAGCTGACACAGCAACAAGGGGACACAGCAACAAGCTGACACAGCAACAAGGGGACACAGCATCAAAGGGACGCAGCAATAAAGGGACACAGCAACAAGCTGACACAGCAACAAGGGGACACAGCAACAAAGGGACGCAGCAACAAGGGGACACAGCAACAAGCTGACACAGCAACAAGGGGACACAACAACAAGGGGACACAACAACAAGGGGACACAACAACAAGGGGGCACAACAACAAGGGGACACAGCAACAAGGGGACACAACAACAAGGGGACACAACAACAAGGGGACACAACAACAAGGGGACACAGCAACAAGGGGACACAACAACAAGGGGACACAACAACAAGGGGACACAACAACAAGGGGACACAGCATCAAAGGGACGCAGCAATAAAGGGACACAGCAACAAGCTGACACAGCAACAAGGGGACACAGCAACAAAGGGACGCAGCAACAAGGGGACACAGCAACAAGCTGACACAGCAACAAGGGGACACAACAACAAGGGGACACAACAACAAGGGGACACAACAACAAGGGGACACAACAACAAGGGGACACAACAACAAGGGGACACAACAACAAGGGGACACAGTAACAAGGGGACACAGCAACAAGGGGACACAACAACAAGGGGACACAACAACAAATGGACACAACAACAAGGGGACACAACAACAAGGGGACACAGCAACAATGGGACACAACAACAAGGGGACACAACAACAAGGGGACACAACAACAAGGGGACACAGCAACAAGGGGACACAACAACAAGGGGACACAACAACAAGGGGACACAACAACAAGGGGACACAGCATCAAAGGGACGCAGCAATAAAGGGACACAGCAACAAGCTGACACAGCAACAAGGGGACACAGCAACAAAGGGACGCAGCAACAAGGGGACACAGCAACAAGGGGACACAACAACAAGGGGACACAACAACAAGGGGACACAACAACAAGGGGACACAGCAACAAGCTGACACAGCAACAAGGGGACACAACAACAAGGGGACACAACAACAAGGGGACACAACAACAAGGGGACACAACAACAAGGGGACACAACAACAAGGGGACACAACAACAAGGGGACACAACAACAAGGGGACACAACAACAAGGGGACACAACAACAAGGGGACACAACAACAAGGGGACACAACAACAAGGGGACACAACAACAAGGGGACACAACAACAAGGGGACACAGCAACAACACATCACACAACACAACACAACACAACACAACACAACACTACACAACACAACACAACACAACACTACACAACACAACACAACACAACACAACACAACACAACACAACACAACACAACACAACACTACACAACACAACACAACGCAACACAACACAACACAACACAACACAACACAATGCAACACAACACAACACAATACAACACAATGCAACACAACACAACACAACACAACACAATGCAACACAACACAACACAACACAACACAACACAACACAACACAACACAACACAACACAACACAACACAATGCAACACAACACAACACAACACAACACAACACAACACAACACAACACAATGCAACACAACACAACACAACACAACACAACACAACACAACACAACACAACACAATGCAACACAACACAACACAACACAACACAACACAACACAACACTACACAACACAACACAACACAACACAACACAACACAACACAATGCAACACAACACAACACAATACAACACAACACAACACAACACAACACAACACACAGCACAACACAGCACACAACACAACACAACACAACACAACACACAACACAACACAGCACACAACACAACACAACACAACACAGCACACAACACAACACAACACAACACAACACAGCACACAACACAACACAACACAACACAACACAACACACAACACAACACAGCACACAACACAACACAACACAACACAACACACAACACAACACAGCACACAACACAACACAACACAGCACACAACACAACACAACACAACACAACACAACACAGCACACAACACAACACAACACAACACAACACAACACAACACAACACAACACAACACAACACAACACAGCACACAACACAACACAACACAACACACAACACAACACAGCACACAACACAACACAACACAACACAGCACACAACACAACACAACACAACACAGCACACAACACAACACAACACAACACAACACACAACACAACACAGCACACAACACAACACAACACAACACAGCACACAACACAACACAACACAACACAACACAACACAACACAACACAACACAGCACACAACACAACACAACACAACACACAACACAACACAGCACACAACACACAACACAACACAGCACAACACACAACACAACACAACACAACACAACACAGCACAGCACAACACACAACACAACACAACACAACACAACACAACACAACACAACACAACACAACACAACACAACACAGCACACAACACAACACAACACAACACAACACAACACACAACACAACACAGCACACAACACAACACAACACAACACAGCACACAACACAACACAACACAACACAACACAACACAACACAACACAGCACACAACACAACACAACACAACACAACACAACACACAACACAACACAGCACACAACACAACACAACACAACACACAACACAACACAGCACACAACACAACACAATACAACACAACACAACACAACACAATACAACTAAATACAACACAACACAACACAATATAACACAACACAACACAACACAACACAATACAACACAACACAACACAACACAACACAACACAATACAATACAACACAATACAACACAACACAATACAACACAACACAACACAACACAACACAATATAACACAACACAACACAACACAATACAACACAACACAACACAACACAACACAACACAATATAACGCAACACAACACAACACAACACAACACAACACAATATAACACAACACAACACAACACAACACAACACAAAACAACACAACACAACACAACACAATATAACACAACACAACACAACACAACACAACACAACACAACACAACACAACACAATATAACACAACACAACACAACACAACACAACACAACACAACACAATATAACACAATACAACACAACACAACACAACACAACACAACACAATATAACACAACACAACACAACACAACACAACACAACACAACACAATATAACACAACACAACACAACACAACACAACACAACACAACACAACACAATATAACACAACACAACACAACACAATACAACACAACACAATACAACACAATACAACTAAATACAACACAACACAACACAAAACAACACAACACAACACAACACAACACAATACAACTAAATACAACACAACACAACACAACACAACACAATACAACTAAATACAACACAACACAACACAATACAACACAACACAACACAACACAACACAACACAACACAACACAACACAATACAATACAACACAACACAATACAATACAACACAATACAACACAATACAACACAACACAACACAACACAACACAACACAACACAACACAACACAACACAATACAATACAACACAACACAATACAATACAACACAATACAACACAATACAACACAACACAACACAACACAACACAACACAATATAACACAACACAACACAACACAACACAACACAACACAACACAATATAACACAACACAACACAACACAACACAACACAACACAACACAACACAACACAATATAACACAACACAACACAACACAATACAACACAACACAATACAACACAATACAACTAAATACAACACAACACAACACAAAACAACACAACACAACACAACACAACACAATACAACTAAATACAACACAACACAACACAACACAACACAATACAACTAAATACAACACAACACAACACAATACAACTAAATACAACACAACACAACACAACACAATACAACTAAATACAACACAATACAACACAACACAACACAACACAACACAATACAACACAATACAACACAACACAATACAATACAATACAACACAATACAACACAATACAACACAACACAACACAACACAACACAACACAACACAACACAACACAACACAACACAATACAATACAACACAACACAATACAATACAACACAATACAACACAATACAACACAACACAACACAACACAATACAACTAAATACAACACAACACAATACAACACAATACAACACAACACAACACAACACAACACAACACAACACTACACAACACTACACAACACAACACAACACAACACAATACAATACAACACAATACAACTAAATACAACACAACACAACACAACACAATACAACACAACACAATACAACACAATACAACTAAATACAACACAGTACAACACAATACAACACAAAGCAACACAACAAAACACAACACAACTAAATACAACACAATACAACACAATACAACACAACACAACACAATACAACACAAAACAACACAACACAACACAACACAACTAAATACAACACAACACAACACAATGCAACACAATACAACACAACACAACACTACGCAACACAACGCAACACAACACAATACAACACAATACAACACAACACAACACAATACAACACAACACAATGCAACACAATACAACACTACACAACACTACGCAACACAACGCAACACAACGCAAGACAACGCAATACAACACAACACAACACAACACAACACAATACAACACAACACAACACAACACAACACAACACAACACAACACAACACAACACAATGCAACACAATACAACACAACACAACACAACACAACACAATACAACACAATACAACGCAACACAACACTACACAACACAACAAAACACAACACAACACAACACAACACAACACAACACAATACAACACAATACAACACAACACAACACAACACAACACAACACAACACTACACAACACAATGCAACACAATACAACACAACACAACACAACACAACACAATACAACACAACACAACACAACACAACACAACACAACACAACACAATACAACACAACACAACACAACACAACACAATACAACACAATACAACACAACACAACACAACACAACACAATACAACACAACACAACACAACACAACACAACACAATACAACACAATACAACACAACACAACACAACACAACACAACACAACACAACACTACACAACACAATGCAACACAATACAACACAACACTACACAACACTACACAACACAACACAACACAACACAATACAACACAATACAACACAATACAACACAACACAACACAACACAACACAATACAACACAACACAACACAACACAACACAACACAATACAACACAATACAACACAACACAACACAACACAACACAACACAACACAACACAACACAACACAATACAACACAACACAACACAACACAACACAACACAAAATACAACACAATACAACGCAACACAACACAACACAACACAACACAACACAAAATACAACACAACACAACATAACACAACACAACACAAAATACAACACAATACAACGCAACACAACACAAAATACAACACAACACAACACAACACAACACAACATAATACAACACAATACAACACAACACAACACAATACAACACAATACAACGCAACACAACACAAAATACAACACAACACAACACAACACAAAATACAACACAATACAACACAACACAACACAAAATACAACACAACACAACACAACACTACACAACACAACACAACACAACACAACATAATACAACACAATACAACACAACACAACACAATACAACACAATACAACGCAACACAACAAAACACAACAAAACACAACACACAACACAACACAACACAAAATAATACAACACAATGCAACACAACACAACACTACGCAACACAACACAACACAACACAACACACAACACAATACAACACAACAAAACACAACACACAACACAATACAACACAACACAACACAACACAACACAACACAATACAACACAACACAACACAACACAACACAACACAACACAATACAACACAACGCAACGCAACACAACACAACACACAACACAACACAACACAACACAACACAACACACAACACAACACAACACAACACAACACAACACACAACACAACACAACACAACACAACGCAACGCAACGCAACACAACACAACACAACACACAACACAACACAACACAACACAACACAACACACAACACAACACACAACACAACACAACACAACACAACGCAACGCAACACAACACAACACAACACAACACACAACACAACACAACACAACACAACACAACACAACACAACGCAACGCAACGCAACACAACACAACACAACACAACACACAACACAACACAACACAACGCAACGCAACACAACACAATACAACACTACACAACACAACACAACTGTGGCATGCAAAGAGTACGTAACCTTTATTCGGCGCATGTACACACCCTCATTTACAGGCTATCTCCCCCAACCAGCGAACCAGGTTGCTAAGAGTTGATGATGGGGCCCCGTCGTTCAACTAGTAACCAGGTTCCAGCCAATAAGAAGATGGTTTTGGCAATCGCAGAGGTTATGTGGGTACCACTCTCCTGTCTGCCCTTGTCATTCCCATTCTAGAGCTGGTTGAAGCACGGTCTGCTATCTTGTGGCTTCTATTCTGCCTTGCTTACCGTGGAGTGCACTATACTTATTACTGTACATAGTGTACATGTTGCTGTTATAAATTGGTGAAGGATAATATAAGTCTAAACTTTTTCTGCTGTGTTTATTTTGCTCCCATTACACCTGGGATAACAGGCCATTTGGATTCCTGGGTTGTAATATGGGTAGCCTGTCCGAGAGCTGGAGCTGGACTTAGAGAAACGGTTGAGCTTAGGGTGAAGCTTGTAGGAGGAACATTGTGCAGCTTGCTGTCTGGAATTGCATTAGCTTTGCCAACGCTTTACAAATTTTGCGTGTCAGTTGCTTTATGATCAGCCTTGCTATTGTGTGATCGTTCAACAGCTCGCTACTAGCTTGTTCGGTGTGCTCGCTTCGCTATGGTCAATCTTCTAGAGCAGTGTAGCTGTCTGGCATTGCTTTACAAATTTTGTGTCAGTTGTTACTAGCCTGTTCGGTGTGGAGAATTTTGCAGTCGGCTTTGCTTGTATGCGTATTCTGCAATCGTACTGTGCATAGCTAAGCGTGTTCTGCAAATTAACGTGTTACGTTGGGGTATTCGTACTGTGCATAGCGAATAACTTATGCCACCTAGACGAGTCAGATGTCTGGTGTCGGCATATACTTTGCATAACCTACCTAAATTGTCCCTACAGCGTTGTTGGCAAATTGCTCGTTCCATTGGCATTAAATACAAACGCACTCTCACAGCTGCGCAACTGCGTTCACTGATTGCTGACAAACTTATAGAAGAAGAGATGGCACATCAGACTCCTCCCTCTACGGGAGCTAGGGCAAAAACTACTATGTTCTCGCAGGAGGAAGATGATACACCTACGGAGCAAAATGGTCAGTATAGTGCAGCTGGGTTGTCTCAGGGTGAATCAGCGTCGTTGGCACTTGAGCTGGCAAAAATCAATCTTGAGCAAACTAGGGAACAGAGAGCATTCGCAAGGGAAGAATTTGATAGGGAAAGAGAAAGGAGGCAGTTTTCGCATTCTGTAAATGATTTTAGTTTACAAAAAGCAGTACAGCTTGTTCCCCGCTTCAATGAGGCCGAACCTGAACAATTTTTCGAAAGCTTCGAAAATCAGGCTCGAGCCTTGAGGTGGCCGGAACAGCATTGGGCATCGTTGGTTCATACAGCATTATGGGGTAAGGCACAGGAATTTACGTCAGTATTAAATAACGCTGAATTCTCTGATTATCAAGTAGTGAAGACCACAGTGTTGGGAGCATATACATGTATCCCAGCCAAATAAAGAAAAACATTTAAATTAAGCAGGCGGCAGCTTGGTCAATCCCTAGTGGACTTTGTAAGACAGCAAACCGAAGCTTTTACCAGCTGGTATAAAGCAAGTGGTGTCTCTACCTTTGAGGAGCTGGTGCAGCTTATTCTGATTGATAACCTGCTGGAGTCTGTGGGACCAGAGGTTCGAGTCTTTCTGCAGGATCGTGACTTAACCACTGCATTGGAGGCAGCCAGGTTGGCTGATACCTTCGAAACTAACCGCTCCTTGTCCGAGCAGTCCCGTCTCTCTTTTCAACAGCCTGGCATGAGCAGAGATCGGCAACCTTGGAGAATGAAGTGCCAGCCGGAGGGAGAACGTCTACGTCAGCCAACTAAGTCACCTGGTGAGCCACGCTTCTCAACATATGGTCCACCTGCGGAGAGGCAAACTACTCATGGTGCATCTCGACAACAGTATCCAGAGAGACACCAGCCAGAACGACACCATTTGCAACGTCAGCAGGGAGTGAAGGGGAAGCCTGTCGTCTGCTTCCTGTGTAATAAAGTAGGTCACATCCGTCCCAACTGCCCTCATAAATCCCAACCCATTGGGAAAATCTCTAATATCCCTAGTAACATGTCCCCTAGAGAAGTAGAAAAATGTATGGCCCCTTATTATTGCAAGTGTCTTAATTCCCTTCAGGAAAACTCAGAAACAACTGAAGTAAAGACCTTTAGAGACACTGGAGCATATTGCTCACTTGTAAGAGAAGGAATATTACCCCTTTCAGAGAACACTTCCTTGAATTCCTCTGCTTTATTGGAAGCATTTGGAGGAGCTATATATTCTGTTCCTTTGCATAAAATTTATGTACAGTGCAAATATTACACTGGGTACTTGACTGTAGGTGTCTCAAAAGGATTCCCCATGAAAGATGCCATGTTATTACTGGGTAATAACATTAATACTGTTAGTTTGTGTCCTGAACCTATAATGAGTAATTCTTCTCCGGTGTTGGCCATAACTCGGGCAACATCCCAAGGGTTGTCTGGAGAGAATGTTGACCTATCCTTGGACGACTCCGATCTCGGAATAGCCACGTTGTTTTATGAGGCACACCGGCCGGAGCCTCCTAAATCAAGTGAACAGACCCCGATCAAGCCTTCCTATTCCCAGGTTGCAGGATTGCCAGATGTCTCTGTTTCCATGCCCGAGGGACTGTCCTTCCGGGAGGAACAACGAAAGGACCCTTCTTTAAAATTCGCTTTTCAGGCAGCCATGGGTAAATCCTCTTTGGATCATCCGGTCAATTATGAAGTTAAAAGCGATTATTTGATCTGCACTGAGACTGGTAAGGAGATAGAGGGCCAGCAATTGTATGACAGGTTAGTGCTTCCAACCAAGTTTAGACCTCAAATATTAAATATAGCTCATAATACTTCATTAGGAGGTCACTTAGGAATTACAAAAACCTTGTATAGAATCACAAAAGAATTTTATTGGCCAAAATTAAAGAAAGATGTGAAGAATCATATTAGGTGTTGCCGAGAATATCAGCAAGTAGGGAAACCTGGACATTCCATTAAACCTGCACCTCTCCAACCTATACCTGCTGATGGAGAACCTTTTGCAGATTTAATTATAGATTGTGTAGGTCCACTACCTAGGTCAAAGTCTGGAAATCAATATTTATTTACGATTATGGATAAAGTAACCAGATATCCTGAAGCAATTCCCATGCGCAGTATTAATACTAAAGCTATTCTCAAAGCTTTAACCAAACTCAATTCTTGTTTTGGCATTCCTAAAACTATTCAAAGTGATCAAGGTACTAACTTCACTGCCAAAGCATTTAGGGAAGCATTAACTAGGCTAGGGATAATCCACAACTTATCCACTGCCTATCATCCTCAGTCCCAAGGCGTCTTGGAAAGATTCCATCAGACATTAAAAACCATGATGAGAACTTTTTGCATGCACTTCCCTACAGACTGGGATGAATCACTACCTTTGTTGCTGTTCTCAGTACGAGAGACGGTGCAAGAGTCTACAGGGTATAGTCCGTTTGAGCTGATCTTTGAGCACAATGTACGAGGTCCTCTTCGGGTGCTCAAAGAAGGATGGATGGGAGAAGACGTTAGCTCAACACTCTACAATCCGTCTTCAAGGTTGCAGGTGGCACGTCAGTTAGCCAAGACTAACCTAAAGACAGCTCAAAGTAAGATGAAACAGAGGTATGACAGAAGTGCACAATTCCGCTCCTTCCATCCAGGAGACAAGGTGTTGGTGCAGGAACCTATACCTGGCCACACCTTGAAAGCTAGATTTACGGGACCTATGCAGATTGTAAGTAAATTATCTGATGTAAATTATGTGGTAGCTCCCATTGATAAGACCTCAAAAACTAAAACTTACCACATTAATCAATTAAAATATTTCCATACACCAGATAAAGTCCCAGTAATGACTCTGTCCTCTACCTCTGAGGACGACTCTGACTCTTTACACTCTATCTCTGAAATTAATATTAAACTTTCAAATTCTGTCCTCCTCAAGGATCCTAGCCCTTTAATGGAGGGACTATCTGAAATGCAAGCAACAAATTTAACTGAGCTTCTACAGTCATATCCTAATATTTTTTCGGATGTGCCGAAAAAATGTAAGTTAGGTCATCATGATGTAGATGTGGGAAACTCTAAACCAATTAAACTCTCCCCCTACAGAGCTAATCCTGAAAAGCAAAGGCTACTTCAGCAGGAAGTAGAATTTTTGTTAAAGCATGGTTTAGTGGAGGAGTCATCTAGTCCATGGGCTTCACCGTGCATCCTTTGAAGAAGGCTGATGGAGGGTTTCGTATGTGTACAGACTACCGTAAGGTGAACGAGGTCACAATTACAGATGCTTACCCTCTTCCTCGTCTGGATGACGTAATTGACTTTGTGGGTAAGGCTACTTTTGTGTCCAAATTAGATCTCCTTAAAGGCTACTATCAGGTACCTTTGACGAATAAGGCGAAGGAAATCTCTGCCTTCGTAATTCCAGGAGGTCATTATCAATACACAGTTACTCCCTTTGGAATGAAAAATTCCCCCTCTTCATTCCAGAAACTTATCCATCAGGCTATTAAAGGACTTGAAGGCACGGCAGCGTACCTAGATGATATTGTTGTGGTGTCTGATACTTGGGATCAACACCTACTTAGACTTAAGGCTCTTTTTGAGACCTTTCAGAGTTCCCATTTAACAGTTAATTTATCTAAATCTTCCTTTGGCCAGGCCACTGTCACTTTTCTAGGCCATGAAGTAGGTAGTGGTAAAGTTGCACCTAAACTTGCTAAAGTTCTTTCTATTAAAGATTATCCAGTTCCTCATGATAGGAAATCTCTTCAACGTTTCCTAGGCATGATAGGATTTTACAGAAGATTCTGTAAGAATTTCTCAGATATTGTAGCCCCTCTTACCTCTCTTACCAGTCACAAAGTTCCCTTTAATTGGACCTCAGACTGTAACACTGCTTTTAATAAAGCAAAAAGAATATTGTGTACTGCACCCATTCTCTTGTCTCCAGACTTCTCCAAACCTTTTTCATTACAGGTTGATGCTTGTGAGTCTGGGGTTGGGGCAGTACTATTACAATTCGAGAATGAGGAGTTGCAGCCTGTAGCATACTTTTCAGCCAAGTTCCAGCCACATCAGAGGGCTTACTCTACCATTGAAAAAGAAGCCCTCGCGCTGGTACTGGCTTTGGAGCATTTCGATGTTTATGTGGGCCAGACATCGCAGGTGGTCACAGTCTACAGTGATCACAATCCTCTAGTATATCTCCAAGCCATGAAGAACCACAACACAAGGCTTATGCACTGGACGCTAAGGCTGCAGCCATATAATATGTCCATTAAATATATTGCCGGCAAAGAAAATATGTTGGCAGACTCTTTATCTAGAGTCTAATAATATTTTATTTAGGTTAGGATGTTATTTGTGGTAACCCCTTTTCATGCTCTTTTTTTTTTTATCCCCTGGTGTGGGGTTTTTTTTTTAGTGAGGGGATGCGGGCTACCGTCCGCGTGTATCTTGGACCTATGCTAGCCTGTCTGACTGCTGTCTCACTCTAAGTTTAGGGTTTGGCTTTTGGTCAAGAGAAAAGCTGAGCTCTATCTAAGAGTTGGATGGTGGAGAGGAAAGGCGGTCCCATTATTTTGTGCCATGGCGGCACGGTTACCACTGGGAGGTGGCAGCCTAATCCTGAGCCTTCTCGGGGTGGGGGTGTGGCGTGCAAAGAGTACGTAACCTTTATTCGGCGCATGTACACACCCTCATTTACAGGCTATCTCCCCCAACCAGCGAACCAGGTTGCTAAGAGTTGATGATGGGGCCCCGTCGTTCAACTAGTGACCAGGTTCCAGCCAATAAGAAGATGGTTTTGGCAATCGCAGAGGTTATGTGGGTACCACTCTCCTGTCTGCCCTTGTCATTCCCATTCTAGAGCTGGTTGAGCACGGTCTGCTATCTTGTGGCTTCTATTTCTGCTTTGCTTACCGTGGAGTGCACTATACTTATCACTGTACATAGTGTACATATTGCTGTTCTAAATTGGTGAAGGATAATATAAGTCTAAACTTTTTCTGCTGTGTTTATTTTGCTCCCATTACACCCGGGATAACAGGCCATTTGGATCCTGGGTTGTAATAACTACACTGTACTATACTGTACTGTACTGTAGTACACTGTTCTATACTGTATTACACTGTACTGTACTACACTGTACTGTACTTCACTGTACTATACTGTACTATACTGTAGTACACTGTACTATACTGTGGTACACTGTACTATATTGTACAACACTGTTCTATACCGTACTACACTGTACTGTACTACACTGTACTGTACTACACTGTACTGTACTACACTGTACTGTACTACACTGTACTGTACTTCACTGTACTATACTGTACTATACTGTAGTACACTGTACTATACTGTAGTACACTGTACTATATTGTACAACACTGTTCTATACCGTACTGTACTGTACTACACTGTACTGTACTTCACTGTACTATACTGTACTATACTGTAGTGTACTGTACTATACTGTAGTACACTGTACTATATTGTACAACACTGTACTGTACTACACTGTACTGTACTACACTGTACTGTACTACACTGTACTGTACTACACTGTACTGTACTACACTGTACTGTACTTCACTGTACTGTACTACACTGTACTGTACTACACTGTACTGTACTACACTGTACTGTACTACACTGTACTGTACTACACTGTACTGTACTACACTGTACTGTACTACACTGTACTGTACTTCACTGTACTGTACTACTCTGTAGTGTACTACACTGTACTGTACTACACTGTACTGTACTACACTGTACTGTACTACACTGTACTGTACTTCACTGTACTGTACTACACTGTACTGTACTACACTGTACTGTACTACACTGTACTGTACTACACTGTACTGTACTTCACTGTACTGTACTACACTGTACTGTACTACACTGTACTGTACTACACTGTACTGTACTACACTGTACTGTACTACACTGTACTGTACTACTCTGTACTGTACTACTCTGTACTGTACTACACTGTACTGTACTACACTGTACTGTACTACTCTGTACTGTACTACACTGTACTGTACTACACTGTACTGTACTACACTGTACTGTACTACACTGTACTGTACTACACTGTACTGTACTACACTGTACTGTACTACACTGTACTGTACTACACTGTACTGTACTACACTGTACTGTACTTCACTGTACTGTACTACTCTGTACTGTACTACACTGTACTGTACTTCACTGTACTGTACTTCACTGTACTTCACTGTACTGTACTACACTGTACTGTACTACACTGTACTACACTGTACTGTACTACACTGTACTGTACTACACTGTACTGTACTACACTGTACTGTACTACACTGTACTGTACTGTACTACACTGTACTGTACTGTACTACACTGTACTGTACTGTACTGTACTACACTGTACTGTACTGTACTACACTGTACTGTACTGTACTGTACTGCACTGTACTGTACTGCACTGTACTGTACTACACTGTACTGTACTACACTGTACTGTACTGTACTGTACTACACTGTACTGTACTACACTGTACTGCACTGTACTGTACTGTACTACACTGTACTGTACTACACTGTACTGTACTGTACTGTACTGTACTGTACTACACTGTACTGTACTACACTGTACTGTACTACACTGTACTGTACTACACTGTACTGTACTACACTGTACTGTACTACACTGTACTGTACTACACTGTACTGTACTACACTGTACTGTACTACACTGTACTGTACTACACTGTACTACACTGTACTGTACTTCACTGTACTGTACTACACTGTACTGTACTTCACTGTACTGTACTACACTGTACTGTACTACACTGTACTGTACTACACTGTACTGTACTACACTGTACTACACTGTACTGTACTTCACTGTACTGTACTACACTGTACTGTACTACACTGTAAACTAACTACACTGTAAACTAATTACACTGTATTTCACTAAACACACTCACACTGTCACTCACACTGTCACACTGTCACTCACACTGTCCCAATGTCACTCACACTGTCACACTGCCACTCACACTGTCACTCACACTGTCACACTGTCACTCACACTGTCACACTGCCACTCACACTGTCACACACACTGTCACACTGTCACTCACACTGTCACTCACACTGTCACTCACACTGTCACTCACACTGTCACACACACTGTCACTCACATTGTCACACACTGTCACTCGCACTGTCACACACACTGTCACTCACACTGTCACACACTGTCACACTGCCACTCACACTGTCACACACACTGTCACACTCTCACTCACACTGTCACTCACACTGTCACTCATATTGTCACTCACACTGTCACTCATACTGTCACTCACACTGTCACTCACACTGTCACTCATACTGTCACTCACACTGTCACACACACTGTCACTCACTCTGACACACACACTGTCTCTCACATTGTCATGCACTCTGTCACTCACACTGTCACTCACACTGTCACTCACACTGAATTGGGTGGTTCTGCCTTCAGAGTAATTTTTAATGCAGAATCAACTTGAACCATGATCGTGCAGGAGAAAGCACAGCTGACAGACGCCCTGGATTTCCAGAGTGTGTACCTCGACCGAGACAGAACGTAAGAGGAAATGAGGATGCTGAAAGAGAGAGTGCAGAAACGAAAGGAGGACTGGGAGGAAGGGACAAAGAGAAGCAGAATAACCCAGACACAGGTGGAAGGGCAAACACACCCCCCAGAAACATCTGCAGAAGGACTCCAACCACGACATCCCCAAGGAAACTGAACAATCTAAGCCAACAATCACACACCAATCCCTCTGTCCCTACCCCCCACACCACAAACCCCAACCCTACAGCAACCCCTATGGGAACTCTGCCCCACCACAACACCCCATAGGCCCCCGCCAGGGCTCCTGCTCTCCCAACCCCAATATCCTCCCAGGACCACAGTTTTGGAACAGAAGTTGAAGGTTTGGTACATGAATGCAGATGGAATAACGAACAAATATGAGGAGTGGCATGAAAGAATCAATGAGAAGTCCCCAAACATCAAAGCAGTCACAGAAGCGAAACTCACCAAGACAATAACAGATGCAATTTTCCCACCAGGATATCAGATCCTGAGGAAAGACAGAAGGAGCAGTTGGAGAGGAGGGGTTGCACTGTTCGTAAAACACCGATGGAAATTTGAGGAAATGGGAGGCATGGACGAGATTGGAGAAATAGAATACATAATAGGTACACTTCAGTCTGGGGAGCACAAGGTAGTCATTGCAGTGATGTATAATCCACAACAGAAGTGCAGGAAGCCAAGAGAGGAATATGAAGAGAGTAACAGAGCAATGGTAGACACACTTGCTGAGGTGGCAAGAAGAGCTCACTCGAGCAGAGCAAAGTTGCTGGTTATGGGCGATTTCAATCACAGGGAGATCGACTGGGAAAACCTGGAACCACACGGGGGTCCCGAAACATGGAGAGCCAAGATGATGGATGTGGTACTGGAAAACCTCATGCACCAACATGTTAAGGATACTACCAGAGAGAGAAGGGAGGATGAACCAGCAAGACTGGACCTTGTGTTCACCCTGGGCAGTTCAGACATTGAGGACATCACAAATGAGAGTCCCCTAGGAGCTAGTGACCACGTGGTTCTGTGCTTTGAATATATAGTAGTTACAAGTGGAGAGAGTAACAGGAGTAGAATGGGAAAAGCCAGACTATAAATGGGGGACTACATAGGTTTGAGGAACTTTCTGCGGGAGGTCCAGTGGGACAGAGAACTGGCAGGAAAGTCGATTTGTTCCCAAGGGCAATAGAAACAATGGGAAGACCAGAGTGAACCCCAGGTTTACCCGATGGTGTAAGGAGGCAAAAACCAAGTACAATAGAGACTGGAAAAAGTACAGAAGGCGACGAACACAGGAAAATAAGGTGATTAGTCGAAGAGCCAGGAACGAGCATGCACAGGTAAGGAGGGAGGCCCAGCGACAGAATGAAAATAACATAGCATCGAGAGTCAAGTCTGACCCGAAACTGCTGTACATCCAGATCAGGAGGAAGACAACAGTCAAAGACCAGATGCTCAGGCTGAGGAAAGAAGGTGGGGAACTCAAAAGTAATGTTCATGAGGCATGCGAGGAGCTCAACATGAGATATAAGGAAGTATTTACAGTAGAGACAGGAATGGCTCCGAGAAGACAGCACAGAGGGGAACACCAACGGGGAATGTACCAACAGGTGCTGGATGACGTACAAACAACGGAGGAGGAGGTGCAGAAACTGCTAAGTGACCTCGATACCTCAAAGGCGATGGGTCAGGACAACATCTCAGCGTGAGTCCTTAGAGAAGGAGCAGAGATGCTGTGCGTGCCACCAAGCACAATCCTCAATACGTCCCTTGAAACTGGGCAACTACCTGAGGTATGGAAGACGGCAAATGTAGTCCCCATTTTTAAGAAAGGAGAAAGAAATGAGGCACTAAACTACAGACCAGTGTCACTGACGTGTATAGTATGCAAAGTCATGGAGAAGATTATCAGGAGGAGAGTGGTGGAGCACCTTGAGCGGAACAAGATTATAAACGACAACCAGCATGGATTCATGGAAGGCAAATCCTGTGTCACAAACCTTCTGGAGTTTTATGACAAGGTAACAGAAGTAAGAAACGAGAGAGAGGGGTGGGTAGATTGCATCTTCTTGGACTGCAAGAAGGCCTTTGACACAGATCGTCACAAGAGATTAGTGCAGAAGCTATAGGATCAGGCGCATATAACAGGAAGGGCACTGCAATGAATCAGGGAATACCTGACAGGGAGGCAACAACGAGTCATAGTACGTGATGAGGTATCACAGTGGGCGCCTGTGACGAGCGGGGTCCCACAGTGGTCAGTCCTAGGACCAGTGCTATTTTTGGTATATGTGAATGACTTGACGAAAGGGAGAGACTCTGATGTGTCCCTGTTGACAGATGATGTGAAGTTAATGAGAAGAATTAAATCAGATGAGGACCAGGCAGGACTACAAAGAGACCTGGACAGGCTGGACACCTGGTCCAGCAACTGGCTTCTCGAATTCAACCCCGCCAAATGCAAAGTCATGAAGATCGGGGAAGGGCAAAGAAGACCACAGATGGAGTATAGGATAGGTGGCCAAAGACTGCAAACCTCACTCAAGGAGAAAGATCTTGGGGTGAGTATAACACCGAGCATGTCTCCGGAAGCACACATCAACCAGATAACTGCTGCAGCATATGGGCACCTGGCAAACCTGAGAACAGCGTTCCGATACCTTAGTAAGGAATCGCTCAAGACACTGTACATCGTGTACGTCAGGCCCATACTGGAGTATGCAGCACCTGTTTGGAACCCACACCTGGTCAAGCACGTCAAGAAATTAGAGAAAGTACAAAGGTCTGCAACAAGGTTAGTTCCAGAGCTAAGGGGAATGTCCTGCGAAGAAAGGTTGAGGGAAATAGGATTGACGACACTGGAGGACAGGAGGGTCAGGGGAGACATGATAACATACAAAATACTGCGTGGAATTGACAAGGTGGACAGAGACAAGATGTTCCAGAGATGGGACACAGAAACAAGGGGACACAATTGGAAGATGAAGACTCAGATGAATCACAGGGATGTCAGGAAGTATTTCTTCAGCCACAGAGTAGTCAGTAAGTGGAATAGTTTGGGAAGCGATGTAGTGGAGGCAGGATCCATACATAGCTTTAAGCAGAGGTATGATAAAGCTCACGGTTCAGGGAGAGTGACCTAGTAGCGACCAGTGAAGAGGCGGGGCCAGGAGCTTGGACTCGACCCCTGCAACCTCAACTATGTGAGTACCGTTACTCACACTGTCACTCACAGTCACTCACAGTCACTCACACTCACACTGTCACTCACACTCACACTGTCACTCACACTCACACTGTCACTCACAGTCGCACTGTCACTCACACTGTCACTCACACTGTCACTCGCACTGTCACACTGTTACTCACACTGTCACTCACACTCGCACTGTCACACTGTCACTCACACTCGCACTGCCACACTGTCACTCACACTCTCTCACTATCACACACTCTCACTGTCACACACTCTCACTGTCACACACTCTCACTGTCACACTCTCACTGTCACACTCTCACTGTCACACTCTCACTGTCACACTCTCTCAGTGTCACACTCTCACTGTCACACACTCTCACTGTCACACACTCTCACTGTCACACACTCTCACTGTCACACACTCTCACTGTCACACACTCTCACTGTCACACACTCTCACTGTCACACACTCACTGTCACACACTCTCACTGTCACACACTCACTGTCACACTCTCTCACTGTCACACACTCTCACTGCCACACTCTCACTGCCACACTCTCACTGTCACACACTCTCACTGTCACACTCTCACTGTCACACTCTCTCACTGTCACACTCTCACTGTCACACACTCTCACTGCCACACACTCTCACTGTCACACACTCTCACTGTCACACACTCTCACTGTCACACACTCTCACTGTCACACACTCTCACTGCCACACTCTCACTGCCACACTCTCACTGTCACACTCTCTCACTGTCACACTCTCTCACTATCACACACTCACTGTCACGCTCTCTCACTGTCACACAGTCTCTCACTGTCACACACTCTCTCACTGTCACACACTCTCTCACTGTCACACACTCTCTCACTGTCACACACTCTCTCACTGTCACACATTCTCTCACTGTCACACACTCTCTCACTGTCACACACTCTCTCACTGTCACACACTCTCTCACTGTCACACACTCTCTCACTGTCACACATTCTCTCACTGTCACACACTCTCTCACTGTCACACACTTTCTGTCACACACTCTCTCACTGTCACACACTCTCTCACTGTCACACACTCTCACTGTCACACTCTCACTGTCACACTCTCTCACTGTCACACACTCTTTCACTGTCACGGTCTCTCACTGTCACACACTCACTGTCACACGCTCTCTCACTGTCACTCTCTCACACACGCTCTCACTCACACACTCTTTAACCCTCTCTCTCTCACTCCCACTCTCACACTCTTTCACTCTCACGTTCTCTCTCACTCTCTAACTTACGCTCTCTCACACTGACTCACTTTCTTTCACGTTCTCTCACTCTCAAGTTCTCTCTCACACACTCATACTCTCACACACTCTCTCACTCACACTCGTACTCACACTCACTCACACACATACTCTCATACTCTCAAACTCTCACACTCTCTCACTCTCTCTCTCACTCACATTCCATTGGCCTCTCTCACCCCAAGACCGGACGCACCTGCGGGCAACAACGGCATTGCCCACACCCCTTCACTTACCCTCTGTTTTACCCCCTTAAACCCACCCTTAACTACCATCACGCTAATTATCTATTTCAACTACTACCTAATGCTCTAAGTAACGCATCGAGTACTTATGTCTAATACTGAAGTGCTTTGTTAGGTGTCAAAATCAATGTTATTTGAAGGTTTGTTTGGACCGGACTTTAAGCCGTTCTTGCCCGTATGTGTAATTCATTTCCCTCTCGGGGGCAAGAAGGGCACAAACACGACGGGTTTGAACTAGTGTATTGCGTAAATTCCCAAGGATTGTGTCCTTCTTGCTCTTGGCTTCTCTCTCCCTCCCGCGGTAATGGCCAGAATTTCTGATAATTTTCACTCGTTTTCGTTCGTTTTCTTTTCCGTTATTTACCGTATTTCCCGGTATATCGGTGTCGGTTTACGTATTTTCGGTATATACGTATTTTCCCGGTTAGGGTAGTAGGGTATATATGGAAATTCGGTTGCTAGAGGTATTTGCTGGGCGTTAGATATCAAAAGTTTTCGTTCAGTCACATTTCGTCTGGGCGACGCCATCTTTGTTCAAATTTCCCGCGCATGACGTCACATCAGCAGCGGACCAATGAGCGTGCTCTCCCTGGATCACGTGACCCTCCCGAGTCACCATATACAGCTGGCGGGAGTAATTCTGGTCAGTCAAGATGGAGGTGTGCGCGGAGGGTGTATCACGCCCGCCTACCACGCATATATCGTGTTTATACCCGGAGATCCTTGCGCTAATATTCAGCTACCTGGACGTGCGCGACAAAGGTCGCGTCGCGCAGGTGTGCGCGACGTGGCGCGAGGCAGCGTACCGCAAGAGCGTGTGGAGAGGCGTAGAAGCCAAACTACACCTACGTAGGGCCAACCCGTCTTTGTTCGCCTCGTTAGGTTCCAGGGGCATCAGGAAGGTTCAGGTTCTCTCCCTCAGGAGGGTCCTACGGGACGTCATTAGCGGGGTACCTAACATCACCTCACTTAACCTCTCCGGCTGCTACAACGTCTCCGACATCAGCCTGACGCACGCCTTTGCGTCAGAGTGCCCCTCGCTGACGCAACTTAACCTGTCCCTGTGTAAGCAGGTATCAGACTCGTCCCTAGGGAAGATCTCCCAGCAGCTCAGGAACCTTGAAATTTTAGACCTAGGAGGCTGTTCCTACATCACCAACACAGGCCTATTGCTGGTGGCTTGGGGCCTGAAGAAACTCCGTAGGCTCAATTTGCGTTCCTGCTGCCTAATTAGTAATCAGGGGATAGCGTACCTAGCAGGCCAGCACCAGGAGGCAGCCGACGGAACCACGGCTTTGGAATTCCTAGGCCTACAAGACTGCCAGAAGCTATCAGATGAGGCCCTACGGCATGTAGCCCTAGGCCTACCAAGCCTAAAAGCTATAAATCTTTCATTCTGCGCCAGCATCACCGACTCAGGTGTCAAGTACCTAGCCAGGATGCCTAATTTAATAGACCTAAACCTCAGATCCTGCGACAACATCTCAGACATAGGCATAGCCTATTTAGCCGAAGGAGGCTCAAGAATAACCAGCCTAGACGTCTCATTTTGCGACAAAATTGGCGACCAGGCCTTGGTACATATTTCCCAAGGCCTATTTACCCTTAGGTCCCTCTCCTGCTCGGCCTGCCAAATTAGTGACGAGGGAATTTACAGAATTTCACGAACGCTACACGAATTAGACACCCTGAACATAGGCCAGTGCGTCAGGATCACGGACAAAGGCCTACAGCTTATTGCTGAGCACCTAACGAACCTATATTCCATAGACCTATACGGCTGTAACAGGATTACCACAGTAGGCCTAGAGAGAATTATGCAGTTGCCACGGTTGTCCGTGTTGAATTTAGGCCTATGGCACAAACACAGGCGGTGACGTAAGTCGTACGTAGGTGTTCGTAGCCTATCAGGGAAGACAGATAGCAAGGTGTTGCTACGTGGTAGTCAGGTGTTGCTACGTGGTAGTCAGGTGTTGCTACGTGGTAGTCAGGTGTTGCTACGTGGTAGTCAGGTGTTGCTACGTGGTAGTCAGGTGTTGCTACGTGGTAGTCAGGTGTTGCTACGTCAAGTGTTGCTACGTGGTAGCAAGGTGCTACGTGGTAGCAAGGTGCTACGTGGTAGCAAGGTGCTACGTGGTAGCAAGGTGCTACGTGGTAGCAAGGTGCTACTACATGGTAGTAGGCGACTACTGCTGCTACTGACTACTACCAGATTCACCACCACTGCTGGTAGCTGACTACAACAACTACCACCACCATCACTGCTGGTAGTTGACTACAACAACTACCACCACCATCACTGCTGGTAGCTGACTACAACAACTACCACTACCATCACTGCTGGTAGTTGACTACAACAACAACTACCACCATCACTGCTGGTAGTTAACTGCGACAACAACTACCACCATCACTGCTGGTAGTTAACTGCGACAACTACCACCACCACCACTGCTGGTAGCTGACTATAACAACTACCACCACCATCACTGCTGGTAGTTGACAACAACTACCACCATCACTGCTGGTAGCTGACTACAACAACTACCACCACCATCACTGCTGGTAGTTGACTACAACAACAACCACCACCATCACTGCTGGTAGCTGACTACAACAACTACCACCACAATCACTGCTGGTAGCTGACTACAACTGCCACCACCATCACTGCTGGTAGTTGACTACAACAACTACCACCACCATCACTGCTGGTAGCTTACTACAACAACTACCACCACCATCACTGCTGGTAGCTTACTACAACAACTACCACCACCATCACTGCTGGTAGTTGACTACAACAACTACCACCATCACTGCTGGTAGTTGACTACAACAACTACCACCACCATCACTGCTGGTAGTTGACTACAACAACTACCACCACCATCACTGCTGGTAGCTGACTACAACTACCACCACCACCACTGCTCGTAGTTGACTACAACAACTATCACCACCACCACTGCTGGTAGTTGACTACAACAACTATCACCACCACCACTGCTGGTAGCTGACTACAACAACTACCACCACTGCTGGTAGTTGACTACAACTACCACCACCATCACTGCTGGTAGCTGACTACAACAACTACCACCACCACTGCTGGTAGTTGACTACAAGAACCACCACCACCACTGCTGGTAGTTGACTACAACAACTACCACCACCATCACTGCTGGTAGCTGACTACAACAACTACCACCACCACCACTGCTGGTAGCTGACTACAACAACTACCACCACCACCACTGCTGGTAGCTGACTACAACAACTACCACCACCATCACTGCTGGTAGTTGACTACAACAACAACTACCACCATCACTGCTGGTAGCTGACTACAACAAATACCACCACCATCACTGCTGGTAGTTAACTACAACAACTACCACCACCATCACTGTTGGTAGTTGACTACAACAACTACCACCACCATCACTGCTGGTAGCTGACTACAACAACTACCACCACCATCACTGCTGGTAGTTGACTACAACTACCACCACCACCACCACTGCTGGTAGCTGACTACAACAATGCCACCACTGCTGGTAGTTGACTACTACAACTACCACCACCATCACTGCTGGTAGCTGACTACAACAACTACCACCACCACCACTGCTGGTAGCTGACTACAACAACCACCACAACTGCTGGTAGCTGACTACAACAACTACCACCACCATCACTGCTGGTAGCTGAATACAACTACCACCACCATCACTGCTGGTAGCTGACTACAACTACCACCACCACCACTGTTGGTAGCTGACAACAACCACCACCACCATCACTGCTGGTAGTTTACAACAACTACCACCACCATCACTGCTGGTAGCTGACTACAACAACTACCACCATCACTGCTGGTAGCTGACTACAACAACTACCACCATCACTGCTGGTAACTGACTACAACAACTACCACCATCACTGCTGGTAGCTGACTGCAACAACTACCACAATCACTGCTGGTAGCTGACTACAACAACCACCACCATCACTGCTGGTAGTTAACTACAACAACTACCACCACCACCACTGCTGGTAGTTGACTACTACAACAACTACCACCACTGCTGGTAGTTGACTACTACAACAACTACCACCACTGCTGGTAGTTGACTACAACAACTACCACCACCACCACTGCTGGTAGTTGACAACTACAACATCTACCACCACCACCACCACCACTGCTGGTAGTTGGCTACAACTACCACCACCACCACCACTGCTGGTAGTTGACTACAACAACTACCACCACCACCATCACTGCTGGTAGTTGACTACAACTACCACCACCACCACCACTGCTGGTAGCTGACTACAACAACTACCACCACCATCACTGCTGGTAGCTGACTACAACAACTACCACCACCATCACTGCTGGTAGCTGACTACAACAACTACCACCACCATCACTGCTAGTAGTTAACTACAACAACTACCACCACCACTGCTGGTAGCTGACTACAACAACTACCACCACCATCACTGCTGGTAGTTAACTACAACAACTACCACCACCATCACTGCTGGTAGTTGACTACAACTACCACCACCACCACTGCTGGTAGCTGACTACAACAACTACCACCACCACCACCACCACTGCTGGTAGCTGACTACAACAACTACCACCACCACCACTGCTGGTAGCTGGCTACAACAACTACCACCACTATCACTGCTGGTAGTTAACTACAACAACTACCACCACCATCACTGCTGGTAGTTAACTACAACAACTACCACCACCATCACTGCTGGTAGTTAACTACAACAACTACCACCACCATCACTGCTGGTAGCTGACTACAACAACTACCACCACCATCACTGCTGGTAGCTGACTACAACAACTACCACCACCATCACTGCTGGTAGTTGACTACAACAACTACCACCACCATCACTGCTGGTAGCTGACTACAACAACTACCACCACCATCACTGCTGGTAGTTAACTACAACAACTACCACCACCATCACTGCTGGTAGTTTACAACAACTACCACCACCATCACTGCTGGTAGTTAACTACAACAACTACCACCACCATCACTGCTGGTAGCTGACTACAACAACTACCACCACCATCACTGCTGGTAGTTAACTACAACAACTACCACCACCATCACTGCTGGTAGTTGACTACAACAACTACCACCACCATCACTGCTGGTAGTTAACTACAACAACTACCACCACCATCACTGCTGGTAGCTGACTACAAAAACTACCACCATCACTGCTGGTAGTTAACTACAACAACTACCACCACCATCACTGCTGGTAGTTAACTACAACAACTACCACCACCATCACTGCTGGTAGTTAACTACAACAACTACCACCACCATCACTGCTGGTAGCTGACTACAACAACTACCACCACCATCACTGCTGGTAGTTAACTACAACAACTACCACTACCATCACTGCTGGTAGTTGACTACAACAACTACCACCACCATCACTGCTGGTAGTTAACTACAACAACTACCACTACCATCACTGCTGGTAGTTAACTACAACAACTACCACTACCATCACTGCTGGTAGTTAACTACAACAACTACCACTACCATCACTGCTGGTAGTTGACTACAACAACTACCACCACCATCACTGCTGGTAGTTAACTACAACAACTACCACCACCATCACTGCTGGTAGTTGACTACAACTACCACCACCATCACTGCTGGTAGTTAACTACAACAACTACCACCACCATCACTGCTGGTAGTTAACTACAACAACTACCACCACCATCACTGATGGTAGTTGACTACAACAACTACCACCACCATCACTGCTGGTAGTTAACTACAACAACTACCACCACCATCACTGCTGGTAGCTGACTACAACAACTACCACCACCATCACTGCTGGTAGTTAACTACAACAACTACCACTACCATCACTGCTGGTAGTTAACTACAACAACTACCACCACCATCACTGCTGGTAGTTAACTACAACAACTACCACCACCATCACTGCTGGTAGTTAACTACAACAACTACCACTACCATCACTGCTGGTAGTTAACTACAACAACTACCACTACCATCACTGCTGGTAGTTAACTACAACAACTACCACTACCATCACTGCTGGTAGTTGACTACAACAACTACCACTACCATCACTGCTGGTAGTTAACTACAACAACTACCACCACCATCACTGCTGGTAGTTGACTACAACAACTACCACCACCATCACTGCTGGTAGTTAACTACAACAACTACCACCACCATCACTGCTGGTAGCTGACTACAACAACTACCACTACCATCACTGCTGGTAGTTAACTACAACAACTACCACTACCATCACTGCTGGTAGTTGACTACAACAACTACCACTACCATCACTGCTGGTAGTTAACTACAACAACTACCACCACCATCACTGCTGGTAGTTGACTACAACAACTACCACTACCATCACTGCTGGTAGTTAACTACAACAACTACCACCACCATCACTGCTGGTAGTTGACTACAACAACTACCACCACCATCACTGCTGGTAGTTAACTACAACAACTACCACCACCATCACTGCTGGTAGCTGACTACAACAACTACCACTACCATCACTGCTGGTAGTTAACTACAACAACTACCACTACCATCACTGCTGGTAGTTAACTACAACAACTACCACCACCATCACTGCTGGTAGTTGACTACAACAACTACCACCACCATCACTGCTGGTAGTTAACTACAACAACTACCACCACCATCACTGCTGGTAGTTAACTACAACAACTACCACCACCATCACTGCTGGTAGTTGACTACAACAACTACCACCACCATCACTGCTGGTAGTTAACTACAACAACTACCACCACCATCACTGCTGGTAGCTGACTACAACAACTACCACCACCATCACTGCTGGTAGTTGACTACAACAACTACCACCACCATCACTGCTGGTAGCTGACTACAACAACTACCACCACCATCACTGCTGGTAGTTGACTACAACAACTACCACTACCATCACTGCTGGTAGTTGACTACAACAACTACCACTACCATCACTGCTGGTAGTTAACTACAACAACTACCACTACCATCACTGCTGGTAGTTAACTACAACAACTACCACCACCATCACTGCTGGTAGTTAACTACAACAACTACCACTACCATCACTGCTGGTAGTTAACTACAACAACTACCACTACCATCACTGCTGGTAGTTAACTACAACAACTACCACCACCATCACTGCTGGTAGTTAACTACAACAACTACCACCACCATCACTGCTGGTAGTTAACTACAACAACTACCACTACCATCACTGCTGGTAGTTAACTACAACAACTACCACCACCATCACTGCTGGTAGTTAACTACAACAACTACCACCACCATCACTGCTGGTAGTTAACTACAACAACTACCACCACCATCACTGCTGGTAGTTGACTACAACAACTACCACCACCATCACTGCTGGTAGTTAACTACAACAACTACCACCACCATCACTGCTGGTAGTTAACTACAACAACTACCACCACCATCACTGCTGGTAGTTAACTACAACAACTACCACCACCATCACTGCTGGTAGTTAACTACAACAACTACCACCACCATCACGTGTCACGTGACCCTGCCCAAAAACACTCATGTATCAGCTGTCTATTGCAAACCAGTGTAGCCCCTAAGTGTTTAGTGCCAACTGGGCACCTACCCAGGTCACGTAGCCAGGGTACCTTCCCAGGGTACCTGTCAGGGTACCTACCCACTGCACGTAGTCAGGGTACTTACCCAGGGCACGTACCCGGAGTACCTACCCAGGGCACGTACCCAGGGTACCTGCCCAGGGCACGTACCCAGGGTACCTACCCAGGGCATGTACTCAGGGTACCTACCCAGGGCACGTACCCAGGGTATCTACCAAGGGCACCTACCCAGGGTACCTACCCAGGGCACGTACCCAGGGCACCTACCAATGCACATACCCAGGGCACGTACCCAGGGTACCTACCCAGGATATGTACCCAGGGCACGTACCCGGGGCACGTACCCAGGGCACGTACCCAGGGCACCTACCCAGGGTACCTACCCAGGGCACCTACCCAAGGTACCTACCCAGGGCACCTACCCAGGGCACCTACCCAGGGTACCTACCCAGGGCACCTACCCAGGGTACCTACCCAGGGTACCTACCCAGGGCACGTACCCAGGGTACCTACCCAGGGCACCTACCCAGGGCACGTACCCAGGGTACCTACCCAGGGCACGTACCCAGGGTACCTACCCAGGGCACGTACCCAGGGTACCTACCCAGGGTACCTACCCAGGGTACCTACCCAGGGCACGTACCCAGGGCACCTACCCAGGGCACGTACCCAGGGTACCTACCCAGGGCACCTACCCAGGGCACCTACCCAGGGCACGTACCCAGGGTACCTACCCAGGGCACGTACCCAGGGTACCTACCCAGGGTACCAACCCAGGGCACCTACCCAGGGTACCTACCCAGGGTACCTACCCAGGGCACCTACCCAGGGCACGTACCCAGGGCACCTACCCAGGGCACGTACCCAGGGTACCTACCCAGGGTACCTACCCAGGGCACCTACCCAGGGCACGTACCTAGGGTACCTACCCAGGGCACGTACCCAGGGTACCTACCCAGGGTACCTACCCAGGGTACCTACCCAGGGTACCTACCCAGGGTACCTACCCAGGGTACCTACCCTCCCTGGACCAGAACACTGAGGTCATCATCTCACAAGACGAAATAAACCAAAATTAACAGTGTTTTACCCAAGAAAAACCAATTAAACCACTATATATACCGTGATAAACCATGTGATAAGTATGTCTGTTTATATATATATATATATGAGGGTATATGTTGTGTATATATGTGTATATATAATTTATATATATAACTCTGACTGCGTGGAGGCTATTAGGTACCTGTCTTGTGTGGGAGAGCTGAGCCCCTGAGGGTTTGCCGCTTCCCATCTTATTTGTGGACGTAGTGAGCATGTGTCGTGACCTAATTATGCGGTGAAAGTGACTTAATTACGGTAATTAGCAAGTGTATATGGCATTACCCTAATTAGTAAAGTGACAGCTACCTAGTTAAGTGGATTAGCAAGTGTCCTAATTATCCTAATGGGTGAAAATGACCTAAGTTAATTAGCAAGTGAAGGTTACCTAATTACCCTAATTAGTAAAGTGACAGCTACCTAGCTAAGTGGATTAGCAAGTGTCCTAATTATCCTAATTAGCAGAGGTGAAAATGACCTAAGTTAATTAGCAAGTGAAGGTTACCTAATTACCCTAATTAGTAAAGTGACAGCGACCTAGTTAAGTGGATTAGCAAGTGTCCTAATTATCCTAATTAGCAGAGGTGAAAATGACCTAAGTTAATTAGCAAGTGAAGGTTACCTAATTACCCTAATTAGTAAAGTGAAATTTAATTACCAAGTAAAAGTGACCTAATTACCATAATTAGCAAGATAAAAGGTGACTTATCTAATGAAAGTGACCTAATTACTGTAACAAGTTAAAATTACAGTAATTAGTAACTGAAAAGTGACCCAATTAACGAAATTAGGTAATGAAAGTGATCGAAGGTAATGGTGCGATTAACGTGACCTAATTACGGTAATTAAGTGAAAGTTATTTAAGTATAATAGGAAATTAAAATTAAGTTAATTAGGTAATGCAAGTGATCTAATTAATTTTATTAGTGTGACCTAATTAATGTAAATAGGTAACGAAAGTGACCTAGTTAATGTAAATGGGTAATGAAAGTGGCCCAATTAAGGTAATTAGGTAATGCAAGTAACCTAATTCAGGTAATTAGGTAATGAAAGTGACCTAATTAAGGTAATTAGTGAAAATGTCTTAATTACCACGAAAATGTGATTTATATTGTGGAATCGTAGGCCTATCATCTCCCCCTAGGCCTATGAAGTTGGGTTTAATACTGAGTTATAGGCCTCCTATGGTTTAATACTGTAGGCCTACCCTCTCCCTAGACCTAAAGGTGGGCTTTAATACTGATTTGTAGGCCTAGGGCTTTGAGGGTGTTTAATACTTGTGTAGGCCTACCACCCCCTTAGGCCTATAGCAAAGAGGTTAATACTGGTATAGGCCTATAAGCCTCGCCTATAAGGTGGGTTTAATACTGATTTGTAAGCCTAGGTCTATAAGGAGGGGGTTTAATACTGGTGTAGGCCTACCATCGCCTTAGGCCTATAGCAAAGGGGTTAATACTGGTGTAGCCCTAAAAGGTGGGGTTTAATACTGATTCATAGGCCTCATAGGCCTATAAGGAAAGGTTTAATACTGATTTTTAGGCCTAATTTTTTATTGAAATCTAATTACGAAATATTACAGAATTCTTTCACTAAACCACCATGCTAGGTAGGTTCAACTTTGAAGTAGGCCTACTGGACCATGCTAGGTAGGTTCAACTTTGAAGTAGGCCTACTGGACCATGCTAGGTGGGTTCAACTTTGAAGTAGGCCTACTGGACCATGCTAGGTGGGTTCAACTTTGTAGTAGGCCTACTGGACCATGCTAGGTGGGTTCAACTTTGTAGTAGGCCTACTGGACCATGCTAGGTGGGTTTAACTTTGTAGTAGGCCTACTTGACTATGCTGGGAAGGTTCAACTTACACTGTAGTAGGCCTACTGAACCATCCTTTGACACCTGTCAGTCAACCCACCTGTCAGTCAACCCACCTGTCAGTCAACCCACCTGTCAGTCAACCCACCTGTCAGTCAGCCCACCTGTCAGTCAACCCACCTGTCAGTCAACCCACCTGTCAGCCAGCCCACCTGTCACTCAACCCACCTGTCAGTCACCCACCTGTCAGTCAACCCACCTGTCAGCCAGCCCACCTATCACTCAACCCACCAGTCAGTCAGCCCAACTGTCAGTCAACCCACCTGTCAGACAGCCCACCTGTCACTCAACGCACCTGTCAGTCAGCCCACCTGTCAGTAAACCCACCTGTCAATCACCCCACTTGTCAACCACCCACCTGTCAGTCAACCCACCTGTCAGTTAGCCCACCTGTCAGTCAACCCACCTGCCGGTCACCCACCTGTCAGTCAACCCACCTGTCAGTCAACCCACCTGTCAGTCACCCACCTGTCAATCAACCCACCTGTCAATCATAGTAGTAGGCCTACTGGACCATGCTAGGTGGGTTCAACTTTGTAGTAGGCCTACTGGACCATGCTAGGTGGGTTTAACTTTGTAGTAGGCCTACTTGACTATGCTGGGAAGGTTCAACTTACACTGTAGTAGGCCTACTGAACCATCCTTTGACACCTGTCAGTCAACCCACCTGTCAGTCAACCCACCTGTCAGTCACCCACCTGTCAGTCAACCCACCTGTCAGTCAACCCACCTGTCAGTCAACCCACCTGCCAGTCAACCCACCAGTCAGTCAGCCCAACTGTCAGTCAACCCACCTGTCAGCCAGCCCACCTGTCACTCAACCCACCTGTCAGTCAGCCCACCTGTCAGTCAACCCACCTGTCAATCACCCCACCTGTCAACCACCCACCTGTCAGTCAACCCACCTGTCAGTCAGCCCACCTGTCAGTCAACCCACCTGCCAGTCACCCACCTGTCAGTCAACCCACCTGTCAGTCAACCCACCTGTCAGTCACCCACCTGTCAATCAACCCACCTGTCAATCACCCACTTGTCAACCCACCTGTCAGCACCCACCTGTCAGTCACACACCTGTCAGTCAACCCACCTGTCAGTCAACCCACCTGTCAGTCAACCCACCTGTCAGTCACCCACCTGTCAATCACCCACCTGTCAATCACCCACCTGTCAGTCAACCCACCTGTCAGTCAACCCACTTGTCAGTCA
>NW_027195896.1:52500-57500 GCF_038502225.1 Cherax quadricarinatus | reverse complement strand
TCTGTGTATAATACATTTGCATTTTGTTTGTCTTCAAGTGCATCCAGGACCTTGTCATAGTGGTCCAGTAGTCTGGACAGACAGGAGCGACCTGCTCTAAACCCATGTTGCCCTGGGTTGTGTAACTGATGGGTTTCTAGATGGGTGGTGATCTTGCTTCTTAGGACTCTTTCAAAGATTTTTATGATATGGGATGTTAGTGCTATTGGTCTGTAGTTCTTTGCTGTTGCTTTACTGCCCCCTTTATGGAGTGGGGCTATGTCTGTTGTTTTTAGTAACTGTGGGACGACCCCCGTGTCCATGCTCCCTCTCCATAGGATGGAAAAGGCTCGTGATAGGGGCTTCTTGCAGTTCTTGATGAACACAGAGTTCCATGAGTCTGGCCCTGGGGCAGAGTGCATGGCCATGTCATTTATCGTCTGTTCGAAGTCATTTGGCGTCAGGATAACATCGGATAGGCTTGTGTTAACCAAATTTTGTGGCTCTCTCATAAAAAATTCATTTTGATCTTCGACTCTCAGTCTGGTTAGCGGCTTGCTAAAAACTGAATCATATTGGGACTTGAGTAGCTCACTCATTTCCTTGCTGTCATCTGTGTAGGACCCATCTTGTTTAAGTAGGGGCCCAATACTGGACGTTGATCTCGACTTTGATTTGGCATAGGAGAAGAAATACTTTGGGTTTCTTTCGATTTCATTTATAGCTTTTAGTTCTTCCCGCGATTCCTGACTCCTATAAGATTTCGATGCTTGCTATTTCTCTGACCAGTGTCTCCCTACGCATTTCAGATATATTGACCTCTTTCAGCCGCTGTTATTCTTCACCTTCGCCAGTATAGGGAGCGCCTCTCTCTTTCTAGTTTACATCTTCTCCGCCTCTTCCTTAACGGAATATACCTTGAGCATACCTCAAGTGCCACAGAGTTAATTTGATGCACCTACCATCCCAGTTTATATTATTTAAGACTTGGTTCACAAGGTTGAATTTCCTGAAGACTCTCCGTCACTGACCACATTTTGACGGTCTGATAATTATCATAATGATAATATAAATAATAGTAATTAGTAGTGATAATGATATAATTTCAGCAAAAATAATAGAAGTAATAGTAATAATAGTATTAATATAATTATTATTATTATTATTATTATTATTATTATTGAGGTGATCCATATAAAATATTCCAGAATTCTTCGTCTCAAAACACCATAAAAGTGTGTTTATTCTCACAAGTTATCGTTCAGAAGAGGAGGTGGAGAGAGGAGTGTAGTGTTGGTGGTTCATAAGGTTGAGTTACTGTGGTATAACTGTGAATTATCAACCTTAATGAACAATTCTTTCTTGGTTCAGCTGATGTAAACGTTGTGTACGTGTGTATGTACGTATACATACATGTGGTTGCAGGGGTCGGGTCACAGCTCCTGGTCCCGCCTCTTCACTGATCGCTACTAGGTCCTCTATCTCTCTCTCTGCTTTCTGAGCTTTGTCATACCTCTGCTTAAAGCTATGTATGGATCCTGCCTCCACTACATCGCTTCCCAAACTATTCCACTTACTGACTACTCTGTGGCTGAAGAAATACTTCCTAACATCCCTGTGATTCATCTGTGTCTTCAGCTTCCAACTGTGTCCCCTTGTTGTTGTGTCCCCTTGTTACTGTGTCCACTTGTTACTGTGTCCCCTTGTTGTTGTGTCCCCTTGTTGTTGTGTCCACTTGTTGCTGTGTCCCCTTGTTGTTGTGTCCCCTTGTTGCTGTGTCCCCTTGTTACTGTGTCCCCTTGTTGTTGTGTCCCCTTGTTGTTTTGTCCCCTTGTTGTTGTGTCCACTTGTTACTGTGTCCCCTTGTTACTGTGTCCCCTTGTTGTTGTGTCCACTTGTTGCTGTGTCCACTTGTTACTGTGTCCCCTTGTTGTTTTGTCCCCTTGTTGTTGTGTCCACTTGTTACTGTGTCCCCTTGTTACTGTGTCCCCTTGTTGTTGTGTCCCCTTGTTGCTGTGTCCACTTGTTACTGTGTCCCCTTGTTGTTGTCTCCACTTGTTGCTGTGTCCCCTTTTTGTTGTGTCCACTTGTTACTGTGTCCCCTTGTTACTGTGTCCCCTTGTTGTTGTGTCCACTTGTTGCTGTGTCCCCTTGTTGTTGTGTCCACTTGTTGTTGTGTCCACTTTTTGCTGTGTCCACTTGTTGTTGTGTCCACTTGTTACTGTGCCCCCTTGTTGTTGTGTCCACTTGTTGTTGTGTCCACTTGTTGTTGTGTCCCCTTGTTGTTGTGTCCACTTGTTGTTGTGCCCCTTGTTGTTGTGTCCACTTGTTGCTGTGTCCACTTGTTGTTGTGTCCACTTGTTACTGTGTCCCCTTGTTGTTGTGTCCACTTGTTGCTGTGTCCCCTTGTTGTTGTGTCCACTTGTTACTGTGTCCCCTTGTTGTTGTGTCCACTTGTTGCTGTGTCCCCTTGTTGCTGTGTCCCCTTGTTGTTGTGTCCACTTGTTGCTGTGTCCACTTGTTGTTGTGTCCACTTGTTACTGTGTCCCCTTGTTGTTGTGTCCACTTGTTGTTGTGTCCACTTGTTACTGTGTCCCCTTGTTGTTGTGTCCACTTGTTACTGTGTCCCCTTGTTGTTGTGTCCACTTGTTGCTGTGTCCACTTGTTGTTGTGTCCACTTGTTGCTGTGTCCACTTGTTGTTGTGTCCACTTGTTGTTGTGTCCACTTGTTACTGTGTCCCCTTGTTGTTGTGTCCACTTGTTACTGTGTCCCCTTATTGTTGTGTCCACTTGTTACTGTGTCCCCTTGCTGTTGTGTCCACTTGTTGTTGTGTCCACTTGTTGCTGTGTCCCCTTGTTGTTGTGTCCCCTTGTTGTTGTGTCCCCTTGTTGTTGTGTCCACTTGTTGCTGTGTCCCCTTGTTGCTGTGTCCCCTTGTTGTTGTGTCCACTTGTTGCTGTGTCCACTTGTTGTTGTGTCCACTTGTTGTTGTGTCCCCTTGTTGTTGTGTCCACTTGTTGTTGTGCCCCTTGTTGTTGTGTCCACTTGTTGCTGTGTCCACTTGTTGTTGTGTCCACTTGTTACTGTGTCCCCTTGTTGTTGTGTCCACTTGTTGCTGTGTCCCCTTGTTGTTGTGTCCACTTGTTGCTGTGTCCCCTTGTTGCTGTGTCCCCTTGTTGTTGTGTCCACTTGTTGCTGTGTCCACTTGTTGTTGTGTCCACTTGTTACTGTGTCCCCTTGTTGTTGTGTCCACTTGTTGTTGTGTCCACTTGTTACTGTGTCCCCTTGTTGTTGTGTCCACTTGTTGCTGTGTCCCCTTGTTACTGTGTCCCCTTGTTGTTGTGTCCACTTGTTGCTGTGTCCACTTGTTGTTGTGTCCACTTGTTGCTGTGTCCACTTGTTACTGTGTCCCCTTATTGTTGTGTCCACTTGTTACTGTGTCCCCTTGTTGCTGTGTCCCCTTGTTGTTGTGTCCACTTGTTGCTGTGTCCCCTTGTTGCTGTGTCCCCTTGTTGTTGTGTCCACTTGTTGCTGTGTCCCCTTGTTGTGTCCACTTGTTACTGTGTCCCCTTGTTGCTGTGTCCCCTTGTTGTTGTGTCCACTTGTTACTGTGTCCCCTTGTTGTTGTGTCCACTTGTTGTTGTGTCCACTTGTTACTGTGTCCCCTTGTTGCTGTGTCCCCTTGTTGTTGTGTCCACTTGTTACTGTGTCCCCTTGTTGTTGTGTCCCCTTGTTGTTGTGTCCCCTTGTTACTGTGTCCACTTGTTGCTGTGTCCCCTTGTTGTTGTGTCCCCTTGTTACTGTGTCCCCTTGTTGTTGTGTCCCCTTGTTACTGTGTCCCCTTGTTGTTGTGTCCACTTGTTACTGTGTCCCCTTGTTGCTGTGTCCTCTTGTTGTGTCCCCTTGCTGCTGTGTCCTCTTGTTGCTGTGTCCTCTTGTTGTGTCCACTTGTTACTGTGTCCCCTTGTTGCTGTGTCTCCTTGTTGTTGTGTCCCCTTGTTGTTGTGTCCCCTTGTTACTGTGTCCACTTGTTGCTGTGTCCCCTTGTTGTTGTGTCCCCTTGTTACTGTGTCCCCTTGTTGTTGTGTCCACTTGTTACTGTGTCCCCTTATTGCTGTGTCCTCTTGTTGTTGTGTCCCCTTGTTGTTGTGTCCTCTTGTTGCTGTGTCCTCTTCTTGTGTCCACTTGTTACTGTGTCCCCTTGTTGCTGTGTCTCCTTGTTGTTGTGTCCCCTTGTTGTTGTGTCCCCTTGTTACTGTGTCCTCTTGTTGCTGTGTCCTCTTCTTGTGTCCCATTGTTGTTGTGTCCCCTTGTTGCTGTGACCCCTTGTTGCTGTGTCCCTTTGTTGTTGTGTCCCATTGTTGTTGTGTCCCCTTGTTGTTGTGTCCCATTTTTGCTGTGTCCCATTGTTGCTGTGTCCCCTTGTTGCTGTGTCCCGTTATTACTGTGTCTCATTGTTGCTGTGGCCCCTTGTTCCAGTGTTCCCTTATTCCAGTGTTCCCTTGTTCCAGTGTCCCCTTGTTCCAGTGTCCCCTTGTTGCCGTGTCACATCTCTGAAACATCCTGTCCCTATCCACCTTGTCAATCTCTCCCAGTATTTTATACGTTGTTATCATGTTCCTCTTGTCCTCCAGTGTCGTCAGGTAGAGATCCCTTAATCTCTCCTCGTAGAACATTCCCCTTAGCTCCGGAACTAGTCTTGTTGTAAACCTTTGCACTTTCTCTAATTTCGTAAAGTGCTGGACCAAGTGTGGGTTCCATACTGGTGCTGCATACTCCAATATGGGCCTGACGTACACGGTGTACAGTGTAGTGAATGATATTCTCAGGTTTGCCAGGCACCTATCTGCTGCAGCAGTTATTTGGTTGATGTGTGCTTCAGTATGCTCAGTATTATACTCACCCCTTTTCCTTGAGGGAGCTTTCCAGCTTCTGACCTCTTAGGATGTACTCCATCTGTGGTCTTCTTTGTCCTTTCTCAATCTTCATAACCTTGCACTTGATGGGGGTTAAGCTCCAGC
>NW_027195896.1:0-40000 GCF_038502225.1 Cherax quadricarinatus | reverse complement strand
AGTAACAGTAACAGAGTAACAGTAACAAAGTAACAGTAACAAAGTAACAGTAACAAAGTAACAGTAACAATGGCGGAAGTTAATCGGTAATAAAGGTAACAAGTAAGCAAGTAACCAGGTAATGGATGCTTTGGAGCACGGCAGTAGGCCAAAGTAACAGGTAACAAAGTAACGTGTTTCCGTGTAAGCAGTAACAGAAGTAAACGTCAACAGGTAACAGTAACAGTAAACCGGTAACTGGTGTAACGGAGGTAACAGGTAACAAAGTGAACAATTAACGGTAACGAGGTAAGCAGGTAACAAAGAGTGGCTTGGATGAACAGGTAGCTTAACGGTAACAGAAAGTAACGCAATAACAGGGTAACGGTTAACAAAGTAAGTTAACGGTTAACGGAGGTAACGGTAACCGAGTAGGCGGAGGTAACGCTTGGTAACAAGTAAGCGGTGGTAACCAAGTAACTTGGTAAACAAAGTAGAAACGAGAGCAAAGTAAGCAGTAACGGAGGTAACGGATGGCTTGAAGTAACGGTAACAGGGTAGCAGTAACCAAAGTAAGCCCAGGTAACAGTAAGCGGTAAGCCCGGGATAACTGAGTAAGACAGGTGTAATTAACAAGTGGCAGGTAACGGTAACGGAGGTAAGCAGTAACCAGAAAGTTAACAGTTAACCAAGCCAAGCAGGTAACCAAAGTAACAGGGTAACGGTAACGGGCAAGGGCGGTGATAGCAAAGTAACTTAGGTAGCAGTAAACTAATAACGAAGTTAATAGTAACAAAGTAACGGTAACCAAGTGTAACCAGGTGTGAATGGTAACGAGCTGAACGGTAGGCTTAAGTGAAGCGGTAACAGAAGTAATAACGGTGAACAAAGTGGCAGGTGAACAGTAACCCAGGTAACGAGGCAGATGAAACGGTGACAGTAACTTGGTAGCAAAGTAAGCAGTGAACAGAAGGTAAGCGGTAAGAGTAGGCAGTAACGAAGACGGTGGTAACAAAGTGGCAGGTAACGAGTAACGGAGGTAAGCGGTAATTAGGAGCAAGCGGTAGCGAAGTGGCAGGTGGCAAAGTAACAGGTAGCAGAAGTGCGGTAATAGTAGTAACGGTAACTGGGTAACGGTAATAGAGGTAAGCTTGGTAACCGGGAAATTGGCTTGGTGTAGCAAAGTGAACAGGTGAACAAAGTAATGATAACAGGTAACGGTAACAGTAACAGTAACAGTAACAAAGGTAACGAACTAACTTAAGGGGAAGTAACAGTACTTAAAAGTAACCAGGTAACAAGTGAAAGTAACAAAGTAACGGTAACAGTAACAGGTAAGCTTGGTAACCAAAGTAACGGCTTGATGGCAAAGTAAGCAGGTAACAAGTAATAAGTTAAGAAAGTAAGCAGGTAATGAAAATAAGCGGTTAACAGTAAACAAAGTAAGCAGTAACCAAAGTTAAGCAGGTAACAGTAACGGTAACGGGATGGTAGCAGTAAACGAAAATAACGAGTAACAACAAAGGTAACAAGTAACAAAGGTAATAGTAAGAGTAACGGTCAACGAAGTAGCAGTAACTTGGAGGTAACAGTAACCAGGCGCGGCAAAGTAAGCAGTAAGCTTAAAGTAACAGGTAACAAAGTAATAGGTAAACAAAGTAACTGGTAACAAAGGTAACCAGGTAAAAGGATAGCAGGTAACAAAGTAAGCAGTAACAAAGTAAGCAGGTAAGTTAAAGTAACAGTAACAAAGTAAGCAGTAACAAGTAAATGTGGTAACAGGTAACAGGTAATGAGGTAACGCTAACAGTAGTGTTGGTTATGCAAAGTAACGGTAACAAAGTAGTAGTCAAACAAAGTAACAGGTAACAAAGTAACTTGGTAGCAAAAGTAACGGTTAACAGAAGTAACGGTAAAGGTAACCCAGTAAACAAAGTAATAGGTAACAAAGTAAGCAGTAACAGGTAACAGGTAACAACGCGAAAACGAGTAACCAGTTAACGGTAACCAAAGTAACGGTAACCAAGTAACGGTAACCAAAGTTAACAGGTAACGGAAGGTAACAGTAACAGTAACAGTAACTAAGTAACCAACCAGTAACAGGTAACAGGTAACAGTAAGCATTAACCAAGGTAACAGTAACCAGGTGAACAGGTAAGCAAGTAACCCAGTAACAGTAAGCCGAAGTAACAAAGGTGGCGGTAACAAAGTGATGAACAGTGAAGCAAGTGAACAAGTGGCAGAGTGAACAGGTAACAAGTATTGAACAAGTGGCAAAAGGTAACAGTAAGCAAGGTGAACAGGGTAGATGGTAACGAGTGGCAATTGAAAGTAAGCAGGTGGCAGGTAAGCATTAACCAGTGGCAGTAACCGGATTAACGGTTAATGGGATAAGCAGGTACGAAACAAAGTAAGAGCTTAAGAGTAAGCGGTTAACGGAGGTGGCTTAGCGGTGGCAAGTGGCAGGTGAACAGGTAACGGTGGCAAAGTGGCAGTGGCCGAAGTGTGGATGGCAGTGAAAGCGGTGGCTCAAGTGGCAACTTAGTGAACAGGAATTAAGCGGATGAACAAGAGTGAACAGGTGAACGGAGTGTAGGTGGCAAGAGTAAGCGGTAACAAAGTGAACGGTGAACGGAGGTAACGGTGGCTTAAAGTGGCAGTGAACAAAAAGTAAGAGTAACAGAGTAACAGGTAATGGATAAGCAGTAACAAAGGTAACACGCAGTAACAGAGCAAGCGGTGAAACAAAGTGAACAGGTAAGCAGTAACGGAGTAACAGGTGACAAAGTGCCAGGTAATTGAAGTAACGGTAACCAGGTAACGGTAACCAAGAGTAGCTTGGTGGCAAGTAGCCAAGTAACCAAAGTAGCACGGTGGCGGAGGTAAGCAGGTAACCAAAGTAGGCTTGATGAACAGGTGAACGGTGAACAGTAAGAGTAACGGGTAACGGGTAAGCAAGGTGGCGAGTTAAGCAAGTCAAGCAAGTAACAGGTAACGGGTGCCAGTGGCAAAGTGGCAGTGAACAAAACAAGCAGGTAACGGAGGTAACGGTAACAGAAGTAACAGTGGACAAAGTAAGCGGTAACAGGAATAGCTGGTAATTAAGGTGAACGGTAACCAGTGCAGGTATTAAGTGTGCACAAGTAGGCAAGTAACGCATGTAACGGTAAGCAAGTGAAAATGACAGTAAGCCAAAGTTAAGCAGGTAACAAAGTAACGCAGTAACAGGAATTAACGGTAACCAGTAAGTTAAATGGTAACAAGAATAACAGGTAACAGGTAACGGTAACCAAAGTAACGGTTAACGAGTTAATAGGTAACAGGGGTAACGGATGAACAGTAAGCGCAGTAACAGAAGTAACTGTTAACGGAAGGTAGCAGTAACAGTGGCGGTGGCAGAAAGTAACAGGTAACAAGGTTAAGCATTGCTAACAAGTAATCGGTAATAGAGTAACAGTAACAATGTACCAGTAAACTGATAACAGTTGCCTGAAATGTAGTAACAAGTAAGCAGGTAACAAAGTGGCTTGGTAACAGGGTAACAGGTGTAAGTAACGTTAACAGAGTGAACAATGTAATAACAGTAACAGTAACAGAGTAACAGTAACAATAACAAAATAGTATCAAACAGTAGCAGTAACAAACAGAAAGTAACAAACAGTAACAGTATTAAACAGTAACAGTAACAAAAATAAGAGTAACAAAGAGTAACAGTAACAGGAAGGAACAGTAACAGTAACAGGAAGGAACAGTAACAGGCAGTAACAGTAACAGTAACAGGAAGGAACGGTAACAGTAACAGTAACAGGAGGGAACAGTAACAGGAAGGAACAGTAACAGGAGGGAACAGTAACAGGAAGGAACAGTAACAGCAACAGTAACAGGAAGGAACAGTAACAGTAACAGTAACAGGAAGGAACAGTAACAGTAACAGGAAGGAACAGTAACAGTAACAGGAAGGAGCAGTAACAGGAAGGAACAGTAACAGTAACAGGAAGGAACAGTAACAGTAACAGGCAGGATCAGTAACAGTAACAGGAAGAAACAGTAACAGTAACAGGAAGGAACAGTAACAGTAACAGGAAGGAACAGTAACAGGAAGGAACAGTAACAGGAAGGAACAGTAACAGTAACAGGAAGGAACAGTAACAATAACAGGAAGGAACAGTAACAGGAAGGAACAGTAACAGTAACAGGAAGGAACAGTAACAGTAACAGGAAGGAACAACAACAGTAACAGGAAGGAACAGTAACAGTAACAGTAACAGGAAGGAACAACAACAGTAACAGTAACAGTAACAGGAAGGAACAGTAACAGGAAGGAACAGTAACAGTAACAGGAAGGAACAGTAACAGTAACAGGAAGGAACAACAACAGTAACAGTAACAGGAAGGAACAATAACAGTAACAGTAACAGGAAGGAACAGTAACAGTAACAGGAAGGAACAACAACAGTAACAGTAACAGTAACAGGAAGGAACAACAACAGTAACAGTAACAGTAACAGGAAGGAACAACAACAGTAACAGTAACAGTAACAGGAAGGAACAACAACAGTAACAGTAACAGTAACAGGAAGGAACAACAACAGTAACAGTAACAGGAAGGAACATGCAGTTCGAGGCTGACTTCACTAAATTCATCTTCAACAATGTGAACATCAGTTGATATCAGGTGAACAATGTGAACATCAGTTGGTATCAGGTGAACAATGTGAACATCAGTTGGTATCAGGTGAACAATGTGAACATCAGTTGGTATCAGGTGAACAATGTGAACATCAGTTGGGATCAGGTGAACAATGTGAACATCAGTTGGTATCAGGTGAACAATGTGAAAATCAGTTTGTATCAGGTGAACAATGTGAACATCAGTTGGTATCAGGTGAACAATGTGAACATCAGTTGGGATCAGGTGAACAATGTGAACATCAGTTGGTATCAGGTGAACAATGTGAACATCAGTTGGTATCAGGTGAAAAATGTGAACATCAGTTGGTATCAGGTGAACAATGTGAACATCAGTTGGTATCAGGTGAACAATGTGAACATCAGTTGGGATCATGTGAACAATGTGAACATCAGTTGGGATCAGGTGAACAATGTGAACATCAGTTGGTATCAAGTGAACAATGTGAACATCAGTTGGTATCAGGTGAACAATGTGAACATCAGTTGGTATCAGGTGAACAATGTGAACATCAGTTGGTATCAAGTGAACAATGTGAACATCAGTTGGTATCAGGTGAACAATGTGAACATCAGTTGGTATCAGGTGAACAATGTGAACATCAGTTGGTATCAGGTGAACAATGTGAACATCAGTTGGGATCAGGTGAACAATGTGAACATCAAGTGGGATCAGGTGAACAATGTGAACATCAGTTGGTATCAGGTGAACAATGTGAATATCAGTTGGTATCAGGTGAACAATGTGAACATCAAGTGGGATCACGTGAACAATGTGAACATCAGTTGGGATCAGGTGAACAATGTGAACATCAGTTGGGATCAGGTGAACAATGTGAACATCAGTTGGGATCAGGTGAACAATGTGAACATCAGCTGGGATCACGTGAACAATGTGAACATCAGTTGGGATCATGTGAACAATGTGAACATCAGTTGGGATCAGGTGAACAATGTGAACATCAGTTGGGATCAGGTGAACAATGTGAACATCAGTTGGTATCAGGTGAACAATGTGAACATCAGTTGGGATCAGGTGAACAATGTGAACATCAGTTGGGATCAGGTGAACAATGTGAACATCAGTTGGGATCACGTGAACAATGTGAACATCAGTTGGTATCAGGTGAACAATGTGAAAATCAGTTTGTATCAGGTGAACAATGTGAACATCAGTTGGGATCATGTGAACAATGTGAACATCAGTTGGGATCAGGTGAACAATGTGAACATCAGTTGGGATCAGGTGAACAATGTGAACATCAGTTGGTATCAGGTGAACAATGTGAACATCAGTTGGGATCAGGTGAACAATGTGAACATCAGTTGGGATCAGGTGAACAATGTGAACATCAGTTGGGATCACGTGAACAATGTGAACATCAGTTGGTATCAGGTGAACAATGTGAAAATCAGTTTGTATCAGGTGAACAATGTGAACATCAGTTGGGATCAGGTGAACAATGTGAACATCAGTTGGTATCAGGTGAACAATGTGAACATCAGTTGGGATCAGGTGAACAATGTGAACATCAGTTGGGATCAGGTGAACAATGTGAACATCAGTTGGAATCAGGTGAACAATGTGAACATCAGTTGGGATCAGGTGAACAATGTGAACATCAGTTGGTATCAGGTGAACAATGTGAACATCAGTTGGTATCAGGTGAACAATGTGAACATCAGTTGGTATCAGGTGAACAATGTGAACATCAGTTGGGATCAGGCGAACAATGTGAACATCAAGTGGGATCAGGTGAACAATGTGAACATCAGTTGGGATCAGGTGAACAATGTGAACATCAGTTGGGATCAGGCGAACAATGTGAACATCAGTTGGTATCAGGTGAACAATGTGAACATCAAGTGGGATCAGGTGAACAATGTGAACATCAGTTGGGATCGGGTGAACAATGTGAACATCAGTTGGTATCAGGTGAACAATGTGAACATCAGTTGGGATCAGGTGAACAATGTGAACATCAGTTGGGATCAGGTGAACAATGTGAACATCAGTTGGTATCAGGTGAACAATGTGAACATCAGTTGGGATCAGGTGAACAATGTGAACATCAGTTGGTATCAAGTGAACAATGTGAACATCAGTTGGTATCAGGTGAACAATGTGAACATCAGTTGGGATCATGTGAACAATGTGAACATCAGTTGGTATCAGGTGAACAATGTGAACATCAGTTGGGATCAGGTGAACAATGTGAACATCAGTTGGTATCAAGTGAACAATGTGAACATCAGTTGGTATCAGGTGAACAATGTGAACATCAGTTGGCATCAGGTGAACAATGTGAACATCAGTTGGTATCAAGTGAACAATGTGAACATCAGTTGGTATCAGGTGAACAATGTGAACATCAGTTGGGATCATGTGAACAATGTGAACATCAGTTGGTATCAGGTGAACAATGTGAACATCAAGTGGGATCAGGTGAACAATGTGAACATCAGTTGGTATCAGGTGAACAATGTGAACATCAGTTGGGATCAGGTGAACAATGTGAATATCAGTTGGTATCAGGTGAACAATGTGAACATCAAGTGGGATCACGTGAACAATGTGAACATCAGTTGGGATCAGGTGAACAATGTGAACATCAGTTGGGATCAGGTGAACAATGTGAACATCAGTTGGGATCAGGTGAACAATGTGAACATCAGTTGGGATCACGTGAACAATGTGAACATCAGTTGGTATCAGGTGAACAATGTGAACATCAGTTGGGATCACGTGAACAATGTGAACATCAGTTGGGATCAGGTGAACAATGTGAACATCAGTTGGGATCACGTGAACAATGTGAACATCAGTTGGGATCAGGTGAACAATGTGAACATCAGTTGGGATCACGTGAACAATGTGAACATCAAGTGGGATCAGGTGCCTAGAAAGAATCAACTTTCTGGCAGCTGAAGTATGTTCGAAGTATATTACCCAAGACAAGATGTAAACTGGAGTGAGAGAGACGTTCCCTCTACAGGAGAAGGTGAAGAATCACTGAGCTTCTCAACGGTGCTAGATTATCTGAAGCACTGACGAGAACACTGACCAGGGAAGTGGGGAATGTTGAGCTTAAGTTAAATGATTCATATAGGATCCAGGAGAGACAGGATCCAGGAGAGACAGGATCCAGGAGGGACAGGATCCAAGAGAGACAGGATCCAGGAGAGACAGGATCCACGAGAGACAGGATCCAGGAGAGACAGGATCCAGGAGACACAGGATCCAGGAGAGACAGGATCCAGGAGAGACAGGATCCAGGAGAGACAAGAGCCAGGAGAGACAGGATCCAGGAGAGACAGGATCCAGGAGAGACAGGATCCAGGAGAGACAGAATCCAGGAGAGACAGGATCCACGAGAGACAGGATCCAGGAGGGACAGGATCCAGGAGAGACAGGATCCAGGAGAGACAGGATCCAGGAGAGACAGAATCCAGGAGAGACAGGATCCATGAGAGACAGAATCCAAGAGAGACAGGATCCACGAGAGACAGGATCCAGGAGGGACAGGATCCAGGAGAGACAGGATCCAGGAGAGACAGGATCCAGGAAAGACAGGATCCAGGAAAGACAGGATCCAGGAGAGACAGGATCCAGGAGAGACAGGATCCAGGAGAGACAGGATCCAGGAAAGACAGGATCCAGGAGAGACAGGATCCAGGAGAGACAGGATCCAGGAGAGACAGGATCCAGGAAAGACAGGATCCAGGAGAGACAGGATCCAGGAGAGACAGGATCCAGGAGAGACAGGATCCAGGAGAGACAGGATCCAGGAGAGACAGGATCCAGGAGAGACAGGATCCAGGAAAGACAGGATCCAGGAGAGACAGGATCCAGGAGAGACAGGATCCAGGAAAGACAGGATCCAGGAGAGACAGGATCCAGGAAAGACAGGATCCAGGAGAGACAGGATCCAGGAGAGACAGGATCCAGGAGAGACAGGATCCAGGAGAGACAGGATCCAGGAGACACAGGATCCAGGAGAGACAGGATCCAGGAGAGACAGGATCCAGGAGAGACAAGAGCCAGGAGAGACAGGATCCAGGAGAGACAGGATCCAGGAGAGACAGGATCCAGGAGAGACAGAATCCAGGAGAGACAGGATCCACGAGAGACAGGATCCAGGAGGGACAGGATCCAGGAAAGACAGGGTCCAGGAGAGACAGAATCCAGGAGAGACAGGATCCAGGAGAGACAGGATCCAGGAGAGACAGGATCCAGGAAAGACAGGATCCAGGAGAGACAGGATCCAGGAGAGACAGGATCCAGGAGAGACAGGATCCAGGAGAGACAGGAGGTGAGAACCCCATCCATTATAGGGTCCTTAAACAAGACATAACTTACACAGATAACAAAGAAATGAACGAGATATTGGTCTCAATATGACAGTGTCCAGCAAACCATTAGACTCATGATCGAGAATCCAAATGGCTGTTATCATGACTGATGCTCAAAACCCTGTCAGTGTAGGCCAGATTTTTGACATAACACAAACTCCATTGGACTTTGAGAAAGCCATTGACAACATGGCCATGAGCTCAGTCCCAGACTCGTGGAACTATGTTCATTATCAACTGGAATAACCCCCCTTTTCATGTGCCTTAATTATGCTGTGGAGAAAATCCCACAGTCACTAAAAACAACAGATATCGCCTCACTGGCAGTAGAGAAGCAGCTAAGAACTATAGACCAATAGTTCTAAGGTCCCACATCATAAAAATCTTTGAAAGAGTGCTAAGAAGAAGGATCGCAAATCACTTGGATTCCCAACAACTGCACAACCCAGGGCAGCTTGGGTTTAGAGCAGGTCGATCCTGCCTCTCACAACTACTGGACCACTATGATATGGTCTTGGATGGTCGATCCTGCCTCTCACAACTACTGGACCACTATGATATGGTCTTGGATGGTCGCTCCTGCCTCTCACAACTACTGGACCACTATGATATGGTCTTGGATGGTCGCTCCTGCCTCTCACAACTACTGGACCAATATGATATGGTCTTGGATGGTCGCTCCTGCCTCTCACAACTACTGGACCACTATGATATGGTCTTTGATGGTCGCTCCTGCCTCTCACAACTACTGGACCAATATGATATGGTCTTGGATGGTCGCTCCTGCCTCTCACAACTACTGGACCACTATGATATGGTCTTGGATGGTCGCTCCTGCCTCTCACAACTACTGGACCAATATGATATGGTCTTGGATGGTTGCTCCTGCCTCTCACAACTACTGGACCACTATGATATGGTCTTGGATGGTCGCTCCTGCCTCTCACAACTACTGGACCACTATGATATGGTCTTGGATGGTCGCTCCTGCCTCTCACAACTACTGGACCACTATGATATGGTCTTGGATGGTCGCTCCTGCCTCTCACAACTACTGGACCACTATGATATGGTCTTGGATGGTCGCTCCTGCCTCTCACAACCACTGGACCAATATGATATGGTCTTGGATGGTCGCTCCTGCCTCTCACAACTACTGGACCAATATGATATGGTCTTGGATGGTCGCTCCTGCCTCTCACAACTACTTGACCACTGTGACATGGTCTTGGATGGTCGATCCTACCTCTCACAACTACTTGACCACTATGACATGGTCTTGTATGGTAGCTCCTGCGTCTCACAACAACTGGACCACAACAACATGGTCATTCCTGCCTCTCACAACAACTGGACCACAACAACATGGTCTTAGATGGTCGTTCCTGCCTCTCACAACAACTGGACCACAACAACATAGTCTTAGATGGTCGTTCCTGCCTCTCACAACAACTGGACCACAACAACATGGTCTTAGATGGTCGTTCCTGCCTCTCACAACAACTGGACCACAACAACATGGTCTTAGATGGTCGTTCCTGCCTCTCGCAACAACTGGACCACAACAACATGGTCTAGGATGCACTGAAGGAGAAACAGAAAACAGATGTAGCGTTCATGTTTAGCAAAAGCCTTCTACAAGTGCGATGATGGTATAATAACACAAAATGCGTGCTGGAGGGATAACTGGAAAAGTAGGCAGATAGGTCTTCAACTTTCTAACCAATCGAAAGCAAAGAGTGGTATTAAACAGAGTTAGTCAGAGGCTGATACAGTGAAGAGCTCTGTTCCAGAAGGTACAGTACTGGCTCCCAGTGTTCCAGAATGTACAGTACTGGCTCCCAGTGTTCCAGAAGGTACAGTACTGGCTCCCAGTCTTCCAGAATGTACAGTACTGGCTCCCAGTGTTCCAGAATGTACAGTACTGGCTCCCAGTGTTCCGGAAGGTACAGTACTGGCTCCCAGTGTTCCAGAATGTACAGTACTGGCTCCCAGTGTTCCAGAATGTACAGTACTGGCTACCAGTGTTCCAGAATGTACAGTACTGGCTCCCAGTGTTCCAGAATGTACAGCACTGGCTCCCAGTGTTCCAGAATGTACAGTACTGGCTCCCAGTGTTCCAGAATGTACAGTACTGGCTCCCAGTGTTCCAGAATGTACAGTACTGGCTCCCAGTGTTCCAGAATGTACAGTACTGGCTCCCAGTGTTCCAGAAGGTACAGTACTGGCTCCCAGTGTTCCAGAAGGTACAGTACTGGCTACCAGTGTTCCAGAATGTAAAGCACTGGCTCCCAGTGTTCCAGAAGGTACAGTACTGGCTCCCAGTGTTCCAGAAGGTACAGTACTGGCTACCAGTGTTCCAGAATGTACAGTACTGGCTCACAGTGTTCCAGAATGTACAGTACTGGCTCCCAGTGTTCCAGAATGTACAGTACTGGCTCCCAGTGTTCCAGAATGTACAGTACTGGCTCCCAGTGTTCCAGAATGTACAGTACTGGCTCCCAGTGTTCCAGAATGTACAGCACTGGCTCCCAGTGTTCCAGAAGGTACAGTACTGGCTCCCAGTGTTCCAGAAGGTACAGTACTGGCTCCCAGTGTTCCAGAAGGTACAGTACTGGCTCCCAGTGTTCCAGAAGGTACAGTACTGGCTCCTAGTGTTCCAGAAGGTACAGTACTGGCTCCCAGTCTTCCAGAAGGTAGAGTACTGGCTCCCAGTGTTCCAGAAGGTACAGTACTGGCTCCCAGTGTTCCAGAAGGTACAGTACTGGCTCCCAGTGTTCCAGAAGGTACAGTACTGGCTCCCAGTGTTCCAGAAGGTACAGTACTATCTCCCAGTGTTCCAGAAGGTAGAGTACTGGCTCCCAGTGTTCCAGAAGGTACAGTACTGGCTCCCAGTGTTCCAGAAGGTACAGCACTAGCTCCCAGTGTTCCAGAAGGTAGAGTACTGGCTCCCAGTGTTCCAGAAGGTAGAGTACTGGCTCCCAGTGTTCTAGAATGTACAGTACTGGCTCCCAGTGTTCCAGAATGTACAGTACTGGCTCCCAGTGTTCCAGAAGGTACAGTACTAGCTCCCAGTGTTCCAGAAGGTACAGTACTATCTCCCAGTGTTCCAGAAGGTAGAGTACTGGCTCCCAGTGTTCCAGAAGGTACAGTACTGGCTCCCAGTGTTCCAGAAGGTACAGCACTAGCTCCCAGTGTTCCAGAAGGTAGAGTACTGGCTCCCAGTGTTCCAGAAGGTACAGTACTGGCTCCCAGTGTTCCAGAAGGTACAGCACTAGCTCCCAGTGTTCCAGAAGGTAGATTACTGGCTCCCAGTGTTCCAGAAGGTACAGTACTGGCTCCCAGTGTTCCAGAAGGTAGAGTACTGGCTCCCAGTGTTCCAGAAGGTACAATACTGGCTCCCAGTGTTCCAGAAGGTACAGTACTGGCTCCCAGTGTTCGAGTAGGTACAGTACTGGCTCCCAGTGTTCCAGAAGGTAGAGTACTGGCTCCCAGTGTTCCAGAAGGTACAGTACTAGCTCCCAGTGTTCCAGAAGGTAGAGTACTGGCTCCCAGTGTTCCAGAAGGTACAGTACTGGCTCCCAGTGTTCCAGAAGGTACAGTACTGGCTCCCAGTGTTCCAGAAGGTACAGTACTGGCTCCCAGTGTCCCAGAAGGTACAGTACTAGCTCCCAGTGTTCCAGAAGGTAGAGTACTGGCTCCCAGTGTTCCAGAAGGTACAGTACTAGCTCCCAGTGTTCCAGAAGGTAGAGTACTGGCTCCCAGTGTTCCAGAATGTACAGTACTGGCTCCCAGCGTTCCAGAAGGTACAGTACTGGCTCCCAGTGTTCCAGAAGGTACAGTACTGGCTCCCAGTGTTCCAGAAGGTACAGTACTGGCTCCCAGTGTTCCAGAAGGTACAGTACTGGCTCCCAGTGTTCCAGAAGGTACAGTACTGGCTCCCAGTGTTCAACAAGGCACAGTACTGGCTCCCAGTGTTTCAGAAGGTACAGTACTGGCTCCCAGCGTTCCACAAGGCACAGTACTGGCTGCCAGTGTTCCACAAGGCACAGTACTGGCTGCCAGTGTTCCACAAGGTACAGTACTGGCTCCCAGTGTTAGAGAAGGTACAGTACTGGGTCCCAGTGTTCCACAAGGTGCAGTACTGGCTGCCAGTGTTCCACAAGGTACAGTACTGTCTCCCAGTGTTCCACAAGGTACAGTACTGGCTCCCAGTGTTCCAGAAGGTACAGTACTGGCTACCAGTGTTCCACAAGGCACAGTACTGTCTCCCAGTGTTCCACAAGGTACAGCACTGGCTCCCAGTGTTCCAGAAGGTACAGTACTGGCTCCCAGTGTTCCAGAAGGTACAGTACTGGCTGCCAGTGTTCCACAAGGTACAGTACTGTCTCTCAGTGTTCCACAAGGCTCAGTACTGGCTCCCAGTGTTCCAGAAGGTACAGTACTGGCTCCCAGTATTCCACAAGGCACAGTACTGGCTCCAAGTGTTCCAAAAGGCACATTACTGTCTCTCAGTGTTCCAGAAGGTACAGTGCTGGCTCCCAGTGTTCCACAAGGTACAATACTGGCTCCCAGTGTTCCACAAGGTACAGTACTGGCTCCCAGTATTCCACAAGGCACAGTACTGTCTCCCATTGTTCCACAAGGTACAGTACTGGCTCCCAGTATTCCACAAGGCACAGTACTGGCTCCCAGTATTCCACAAGGCACAGTACTGTCTCCCATTGTTCCACAAGGTACAGTATTGGCTCCCAGTATTCCACAAGGCACAGTACTGTCTCCCAGTGTTCCAGAAGGCACAGTACTGTCTCCCAGTGTTCCAGAAGGCACAGTACTGTCTCCCAGTGTTCCACAAGGTACAGTACTGTCTCCCAGTGTTCCACAAGGCACAGTACTGTCTCCCAATTTTCTACAAGGCACAGTACTGTCTCCCAGTGTTCCACAAGGTACAGTACTGTTTCCCAATTTTCTACAAGGCACAGTACTGTCTCCCAGTGTTCCACAAGGTACAGTACTGTCTCCCAGTGTTCCACAAGGCACAGTACTGTCTCCCAATTTTCTACAAGGCACAGTACTGTCTCCCAGTGTTCCACAAGGTACAGTACTGTCTCCCAGTGTTCCACAAGGCACAGTACTGTCTCCCAATTTTCTACAAGGCACAGTACTGTCTCCCAGTGTTCCACAAGGTACAGTACTGTTTCCCAATTTTCTACAAGGCACAGTACTGTCTCCCAGTGTTCCACAAGGTACAGTACTGTCTCCCAGTGTTCCACAAGGTACAGTACTGTCTCCCAGTATTCTGCGAGGCACAGTACTGCCTCTCAGTGTTCCACAAGGCACAGTACTGTCTCCCAGTGTTCCACAAGGCACAGTACTCTCTCCCAGTGTTCCACAAGGCACAGTACTGTCTCCCAGTGTTCTACGAGGCACAGTACTGTCTCCCAGTGTTCCACAAGGCACAGTACTGTCTCCCAGTGTTCTACGAGGCACAGTACTGTCTCCCAGTGTTCCACAAGGTAGAGTACTGTCTCCCAGTGTTCTACGAGGCACAGTACTGTCTCCCAGTGTTCCACAAGGCACAGTACTGTCTCTCAGTGTTCCACAAGGTACAGTACTGTCTCCCACTGTTCCACAAGGCACAGTACTGTCTTCCAGTGTTCCACAAGGTACAGTACTGTCTCCCAGTGTTCCACAAGGCACAGTACTGTCTCTCAGTGTTCCACAAGGCACAGTACTGTCTCTCAGTTTTCCAGAAGGTACAGTGCTGGCTCCCAGTGTTCCACAAGGCACAGTACTGTCTCTCAGTGTTCCACAAGGCACAGTACTGTCTCTCAGTTTTCCAGAAGGTACAGTACTGTCTCTCAGTGTTCCACAAGGTACAGTACTGTCTCTCAGTGTTCCACAAGGCACAGTACTGTCTCTCAGTGTTCCACAAGGCACAGTACTGTCTCTCAGTGTTTCACAAGGCACAGTACTGGCTCCCAGTGTTCCACAAGGCACAGTACTGTCTCTCAGTGTTCCACAAGGCACAGTACTGTCTCCCAGTGTTCCACAAGGCACAGTACTGTCTCCCAGTGTTCCACAAGGCACAGTACTGTCTCCCAGTTTTCCCCAAGGTACAGTACTGTCTCCCAGTGTTCCACAAGGCACAGTACTGTCTCCCAGTGTTCCACAAGGCACAGTACTGTCTCCCAATGTTCCACAAGGTACAGTACTGTCTCCCAGTGTTTCACAAGGCACAGTACTGTCTCTCAGTTTTCCACAAGGCACAGTACTGTCTTCCAGTGTTCCACAAGGTACAGTACTGTCTTCCAGTGTTCCACAAGGTACAGTACTGTCTTCCAGTGTTCCACAAGGTACAGTACTGTCTCCCAGTATTCTGCGAGGCACAGTACTGCCTCTCAGTGTTCCACAAGGCACAGTACTGTCTCCCAGTGTTCCACAAGGCACAGTACTGTCTTCCAGTGTTCCACAAGGCACAGTACTGTCTCCCAGTGTTCCACAAGGCACAGTACTGTCTCCCAGTGTTCCACAAGGTACAGTACTGGCTCCCAGTGTTCCACAAGGCACAGTACTGTCTCCCAGTGTTCCACAAGGTACAGTACTGGCTCCCAGTGTTCCACAAGGCACAGTACTGTCTCCCAGTGTTCCACAAGGCACAGTACTGTCTCCCAGTGTTCCACAAGGTACAGTACTGGCTCCCAGTGTTCCAAAAGGCACAGTACTGTCTCCCAGTGTTCCACAAGGCACAGTACTGTCTCCCAGTGTTCCACAAGGTACAGTACTGGCTCCCAGTGTTCCACAAGGTACAGTACTGTCTCTCAGTGTTCCACAAGGCACAGTACTGTCTCTCAGTGTTCCACAAGGCACAGTACTGTCTCTCAGTGTTCCACAAGGTACAGTACTGTCTCTCAGTGTTCCACAAGGTACAGCACTGTCTCCCAGTGTTCCACAAGGCACAGTACTGTCTCTCAGTGTTCCACAAGGCACAGTACTGTCTCCCATTGTTCCACAAGGCACAGTACTGTCTCTCAGTGTTCCACAAGGTACAGTACTGGCTCCCAGTGTTCCACAAGGCACAGTACTGTCTCCCAGTGTTCCACAAGGCACAGTACTGTCTTCCAGTGTTCCACAAGGCACAGTACTGTCTCTCAGTGTTCCACAAGGCACAGTACTGTCTTCCAGTGTTCCACAAGGTACAGTACTGTCTCCCAGTGTTCCACAAGGCACAGTACTGTCTCCCAGTGTTCCACAAGGCACAGTACTGTCTCTCAGTGTTCCACGAGGCACAGTACTGTCTCTCAGTGTTCCACAAGGCACAGTACTGTCTCCCAGTGTTCCACAAGGCACAGTACTGTCTCCCAGTGTTCCACAAGGCACAGTACTGTCTCTCAGTGTTCCACAAGGCACAGTACTGTCTCTCAGTGTTCCACAAGGCACAGTACTGTCTCTCAGTGTTCCACAAGGCACAGTACTGTCTCCCAGTGATCCACAAGGCACAGTACTGTCTCCCAGTGTTCCACAAGGCACAGTACTGTCTCCCAGTGTTCCACAAGGCACAGTACTGTCTCCCAGTGTTCCACAAGGCACAGTACTGGCTTCCAGTGTTCCACAAGGCACAGTACTGTCTCTCAGTGTTCCACAAGGCACAGTACTGTCTTCCAGTGTTCCACAAGGTACAGTACTGTCTCCCAGTGTTCCACAAGGCACAGTACTGTCTCCCAGTGTTCCACAAGGCACAGTACTGTCTCTCAGTGTTCCACAAGGCACAGTACTGTCTCTCAGTGTTCCACAAGGCACAGTACTGTCTCCCAGTGTTCCACAAGGCACAGTACTGTCTCCCAGTGTTCCACAAGGCACAGTACTGTCTCTCAGTGTTCCACAAGGCACAGTACTGTCTCTCAGTGTTCCACAAGGCACAGTACTGTCTCTCAGTGTTCCACAAGGCACAGTACTGTCTCCCAGTGATCCACAAGGCACAGTACTGTCTCCCAGTGTTCCACAAGGCACAGTACTGTCTCCCAGTGTTCCACAAGGCACAGTACTGTCTCCCAGTGTTCCACAAGGTACAGTACTGTCTCCCAGTGTTCCACAAGGCACAGTACTGTCTCTCAGTGTTCCACAAGGCACAGTACTGTCTCCCAGTGTTCCACAAGGCACAGTACTGTCTCCCAGTGTTCCACAAGGCACAGTACTGTCTCCCAGTGTTCCACAAGGCACAGTACTGTCTCCCAGTGTTCCACAAGGCACAGTACTGGCTTCCAGTGTTCCACAAGGCACAGTACTGTCTCCCAGTGTTCCACAAGGCACAGTACTGGCCCCCATCCTGTTCCTCATCCTCACATCAGACATAGAGATGTAAGTCATTGCAAATATAAGAATATCTTCGAATGGGCCAGAGAAAACAATATGGTGTTGAATTAGGACAAATTCCAACTACTCTTTTATGGATAACCGAACGAAGTAATAAGTAGGACAGAGTATACTACAAACTCTAATGACACAATAGAGCGGAAAATAGTGTGAAAGACCTGGGAGTGGTAATGTCTGAGGATCTCACCTTCAACGATCGTTAAAGTGTCACTATCACACCTGCCAGGAAAATGTTATGATGGATAACTAGAACCTTCAAAAGTAGGGATGGATAATGAGAACCTTCAAAAATAGGGATGGATAATGAGAACCTTCAAAAATAGGGATGGATAATGAGAACCTTCAAAACTAGGGATGGATAATGAGAACCTTCAAAACTAGGGATGGATAATGAGAACCTTCAAAACTAGAGAAGGATAACGAGAACCTTCAAAACTAGAGATGTATAATGAGAACCTTCAAAACTAGAGATGGATAATGAGAACCTTCAAAACATGAGATGCCAGTGATGATCCTCATTAAATCACTTGTTGTGTCAAGGTTGTAATACTGGTGTACACTAACAGCTACATTCAAGGCAGGTGAAGCTGCAGATCTAGAGACTGTACAGAGAACCTTTACTGCACATATAAGTTCTATCAAGTACCTTAACTATTGGCAACACTTGGAAGCACTTGACTTGTACTCACTGGAGCACAGGCGAGACAGATACATCATAATCTATACATGAGAAACCCTAGAGGGTCTGGTCCCTAATCTGCTCACAGAAATCACTTGGCAGGAGATGCAACATAAACCCAGTGAAACTCAGGGGCGCCACGAAGACAGTAAGAGACAACACAGTGTCAGGGGCCCAAGACTGTTCAACTGCATCCCACCAGACATACGGGGAATTACCAATAGACCTCTGGTTATCTTCAAGAAGGAGTCAGTACCTGACTAGCAGGTTCATGGTTAGTACGTTGTTTTACGTGTGGCCGGCAGTAACAGTTTGGTTAATGAGGCCCTGATCCACCACGAGGCCTAGTCTTGGACAGGGACGGAGGGGCGCTGACCCCCAAACTTCCTGCAGGTATACTCCAAGTATACTTCAGGTAGGGTAAAAATAAGGACATAAGAAGGATCACTATAGCAGACCTACTGGACCATCCTAGGCAGGTCTAAGTCACCTACTGGACCATCCTAGGCAGGTCTAAGTCACCTACTGGACCATCCTAGGCAGGTCTAAGTCACCTACTGGACCATCCTAGGCAGGTCTAAGTCACCTACTGGACCATCCTAGGCAGGTCTAAGTCACCTACTGGCCCATGCTAGGCAGGTCTAAGTCACTTACTGGCCCATGCTAGGCAGGTCTGTCACCTACTGGACCATCCTAGGCAGGTCTAAGTCACCTACTGGCCCATGCTAGGCAGGTCCAAGTCACCTACTGGCCCATGCTAGGCAGTTAGGATTATTAATCTCCCTCACTCTCTCTCTCTCTCTCTTTCCCTCCCGTTGGACCATCCCCTCCCCCTACAACCATCCCTCCCACCGGGCTACCATCCCTCCCTCCCACATGTCTACCCTCTCTCCCTCCCTTCCTTCCTCCCTCCCTTCCTCCCTTCCCTCCCTCCCTCAGTCTTTCTTTTCATCAATGCGCTCCCTCCCATATCCTCTCCTCCCATCTCTCTACCTCCCACATACTGCCCCTCACCCTCCCTCCCACCTGCTGCCCCTCACCCTCTCTCCCACCAGCTGCCCCACACCCACCCTCCCACATACTGCCCCTCACCCTCCCTCCCACCTGCTGCCCCTCACCCTCTCTCCCACCTGCTGCCCCTAACCCACCCTCCCACCTGCTGCCCCTCACTCTCTCTCCCACCTGCTGCCCCTCACCCTCTCTCCCACCTGCTGCCCCTCACCCACCCGCCCACCGGCTGCCCCTAACCCACCCTCCCACCTGCTGCCCCTCACTCTCTCTCCCACCTGCTGCCCCTCACCCACCCTCCCACCTGCTGCCCCTCACCCTCTCTCCCACCTGCTGCCCCTCACCCACCCTCCCACCTGCTGCCCCTCACGCTCTCTCCCACCTGCTGCCCCTCACCCACCCTCCCACCTGCTGCCCCTCACCCACCCTCCCACCTGCTGCCCCTCACTCTCTCTCCCACCTGCTGCCCCTCACCCACCCTCCCACCTGCTGCCCCTCACCCTCTCTCCCACCTGCTGCCCTTCACCCACCATCCCACCTGCTGCCCCTCACCCTCCCTCCCACCTGCTGCCCCTCACCCACCCTCCCACCTGCTGCCCCTCACCCACCCTCTCACCTGCTGCCCCTCACTCTCTCTCCCACCTGCTGCCCCTCACCCCCCCTCCCACCTGCTGCCCCTCACCCTCTCTCCCACCTGCTGCCCTTCACACACCCTCCCACCTGCTGCCCCTCACCCTCCCTCCCACCTGCTGCCCTTCACCCACCATGCTGCCCCTCACCCTCTCCCCACCTGCTGCCCCTCACTCTCTCTCCCACCTGCTGCCCCTCACCCACCCTCCCACCTGCTCCCCCTCACCCTCCCTCCCACCTGTTGCCCCTCACCCTCCCTCCCACCTGCTGCCCCTCACCCACCATCCCACCTGCTGCCCCTCACTCTCTCTCCCACCTGCTGCCCCTCACCCACCCTCCCACCTGCTGCCCCTCACCCTCTCTCCCACCTGCTGCCCCTCACCCACCCTCCCACCTGCTGCCCCTCACTCTCTCTCCCACCTGCTGCCCCTCACCCACCCTCCCACCTGCTGCCCCTCACCCTCTCTCCCACCTGCTGCCCTTCACCCACCATCCCACCTGCTGCCCCTCACCCGCTCTCCCACCTGCTGCCCCTCACCCACCCTCCCACCTGCTGCCCCTCACCCACCCTCCCACCTGCTGCCCCTCACTCTCTCTCCCACCTGCTGCCCCTCACCCACCCTCCCACCTGCTGCCCCTCACCCTCTCTCCCACCTGCTGCCCTTCACCCACCATCCCACCTGCTGCCCCTCACCCTCTCTCCCACCTGCTGCCCCTCACCCACCCTCCCACCTGCTGCCCCTCACCCTCCCTCCCACCTGCTGCCCTTCACCCACCATCCCACCTGCTGCCCCTCACTCTCTCTCCCACCTGCTGCCCCTCACTCTCTCTCCCACCTGCTGCCCCTCACCCACCCTCCCACCTGCTGCCCTTCACCCACCCTCCCACCTGCTGCCCCTCACCCTCTCTCCCACCTGCTGCCCTTCACCCACCATCCCACCTGCTGCCCCTCACTCTCTCTCCCACCTGCTGCCCCTCACCCTCTCTCCCACCTGCTGCCCCTCACCCTCTCTCCCACCTGCTGCCCCTCACCCACCCTCTCACCTGCTGCCCCTCACTCTCTCTCCCACCTGCTGCCCCTCACCCACCCTCCCACCTGCCGCCCCTCACTCTCTCTCCCACCTGCTGCCCCTCACTCTCTCTCCCACCTGCTGCCCCTCACCCACCCTCCCACCTGCTGCCCCTCACCCACCCTCCCACCTGCTGCCCCTCACCCTCTCTCCCACCTGCTGCCCTTCACCCACCATCCCACCTGCTGCCCCTCACTCTCTCTCCCACCTGCTGCCCCTCACCCACCCTCCCACCTGCTGCCCCTCACCCTCTCTCCCACCTGCTGCCCCTCACCCACCCTCCCACCTGCTGCCCCTCACTCTCTCTCCCACCTGCTGCCCCTCACCCACCCTCCCACCTGCTGCCCCTCACCCTCTCTCCCACCTGCTGCCCTTCACCCACCATCCCACCTGCTGCCCCACACCCTCCCTCCCACCTGCTGCCCCTCACCCTCTCTCCCACCTGCTGCCCCTCACCCTCCCTCCCACCTGCTGCCCCTCACCCTCTCTCCCACCTTCTGCCCCTCACCCTCTCTCCCACCTGCTGCCCTTCACCCACCATCCCACCTGCTGCCCTTCACCCTCTCTCCCACCTGCTGCCCCTCACCCTCCCTCCCAGCTGCTGCCCCTCACCCACTATTCCACCTGCTGCCCCTCACCCACTCTCCCACTTGCTGCCCCTCACCCTCCCTCCCACCTGCTGCCCCTCACCCTTCCTCCCACCTGCTGCCCCTCACCCTCTCTCCCACCTGCTGCCCCTCACCCACCCTCCCACCTGCTGCCCCTCACCCTCCCTCCCAACTGCTGCCCCTCACCCTCCCTCCCACCTGCTGCCCCTCACCCTCCCTCCCACCTGCTGACACCATCCCTCCTACCTCCTGACACCATCCCTCCCACCTGGTAACACCATCCCTCCCACGTGCTGACACTATCCCTCCTACGTGCTGACACCTCTCTCTGGTGCTAACACCATCCCTCCCACATGCTGACACCCTCCCACGTGCTAACACCATCTCTCCCACGTGCTGACACCATCTCTCCCACGTGCTGACACCATCTCTCCCACGTGCTGACACCATCTCTCCCACGTACTGACACCATCTCTCCCACGTGCTGACACCATCCCTCCCATGTGCTGACACCCTCCCACGTGCTAACACCCTCTTTCCCACGTGCTTACACCATCCCTCCCACGTGCTGACTCTCTCCCCCGTGCTGACACCATCCCTCTCACCTGCTGACACCCTCTCACCTGCTGACACCCTCCCACCTGCTGACACCATCCCTCCCACCTGCTGACACCATCCCTCCCACCTGCATCCCTTCCTTATTCACACCAATAATTCCTCACCTGCGTGTACTCAGGTGTGTCCCACACCTGTCATGATAGTGGTAGTTGTGGTAGTGTCCCACACCTGTCATGATGGTGGTAGTTGTGGTAGTGTCCCACACTTGTCATGATGGTGGTAGTTGTGGTAGTGTCCCACACCTGTCATGATGGTGGTAGTTGTGGTAGTGTCCCACACCAGTCATGATGGTGGTAGTTGTGGTAGTGTCCCACACCTGTCATGATGGTGGTAGTTGTGGTAGTGTCCCACACCTGTCATGATGGTGGTAGTTGTGGTAGTGTCTCACACCTGTCATGATGGTGGTAGCTGTGGTAGTGTCCCACACCTGTCATGATGGTGGTAGTTGTGGTAGTGTCCCACACCTGTCATGATGGTGGTAGTTGTGGTAGTGTCCCACACCTGTCATGATGGTGGTAGTTGTGGTAGTGTCCCACACCTGTCATGATGGTGGTAGTTGTGGTAGTGTCCCACACCTGTCATGATGGTGGTAGTTGTGGTAGTGTCCCACACCTGTCATGATGGTGGTAGTTGTGGTAGTGTCCCACACCTGTCATGATGGTGGTAGTTGTGGTAGTGTCTCACACCTGTCATGATGGTGGTAGTTGTGGTAGTGTCCCACACCTGTCATGATGGTGGTAGATGTGGTAGTGTCTCCACATGATGGTGGTAGCTGTGGTAGTGTCCCACACCTGTCATGATGGTGGTAGTTGTGGTAGTGTCCCACACCTGCCATGATGGTGGTAGTTGTGGTAGTGTCATGATGGTGGTAGTTGTGGTAGTGTCCCACACCTGTCATGATGGTGGTAGTTGTGGTAGTGTCCCACACCTGTCATGATGGTGGTAGTTGTGGTAGTGTCCCACACCTGTCATGATGGTGGTAGTTGTTGTAGTGTCCCACACCTGTCATGATGGTGGTAGTTGTGGTAGTGTCCCACACCTGTCATGATGGTGGTAGTTGTGGTAGTGTCTCACACCTGTCATGATGGTGGTAGTTGTGGTAGTGTCCCACACCTGTCATGATGGTGGTAGTTGTTGTAGTGTCCCACACCTGTCATGATGGTGGTAGTTGTTGTAGTGTCCCACACCTGTCATGATGGTGGTAGTTGTGGTAGTGTCTCACACCTGTCATGATGGTGGTAGTTGTGGTAGTGTCCCACACCTGTCATGATGGTGGTAGTTGTGGTAGTGCCCCACACCTGTCATGATGGTGGTAGTTGTGGTAGTGCCCCACACCTGTCACGATGGTGGTAGTTGTGGTAGTGTCCCACACCTGTCATGATGGTGGTAGTTGTGGTAGTGTCCCACACCTGTCATGATGGTGGTAGTTGTGGTAGTTGATTGTTAATGTAACATTTTCCTGTTATTCTTCTATTATTCTCCTGTTAATCTTCTGTTATTCTTCTGTTATTCAACCGTTATTGTACTGTTAGTCTCCCGTTATTGTACTATTATTTTTCTGTTATTCTTCCGTTATTCCACTGTTTTTCTCCCGATATTCTTCTGTTATTCTCCCGTTATTGTACTGTTAAGTTACTGTTGTTCACCCGGGCGGTGCTGCCATCTAGCGGCCGCCACAACAACCAACGTTCATCCTACTCTCCCGCCTCAGCTTAATAAGCTTTGAAAGCTTACTAGAGAGCTTTAGCTTAGTGTAATAAGCTCACTATGCTGTCAGTTAGAAGCTTAGTGAAGAGCTTTAGCTGACAACAGTACACTGAGAACGGTACAGTGACAACAGTACTTTCAGAACAACGGTACACTGACAACGGTGCAGTGACAACAGTACACTGAGAACGGTACAGTGACAACGGTGAAGTGACAACAGTACACTGACAGCGGTACAGTGACAACAGTACTTTCAGAACAACGGTACACTGACAACAGTACACTGACAACGAACAGTGAAAACAGTACACTGCCAACGGAACAGTGAAAACGGTACACTGACAACGGTAGTGACAACAGTACAATGACAACGGTACAGTGACAAAAGTACACTGACAACAGTACAGTGAAAACAGTACACTGACAACCGTACAGTGACAACAGTACACTGACAACGGTACAGTGACAACAGTACACTGACAACGGTACAGTGACAACAGTACACTGACAACGGTACAGTGACAACAGTACTTCAAACTGACGAAACACATTGACAACACCAGTACACTGACAAAAACAGAACAACAGTACACCAACAGTACACTGACAACAACAGTACACTGACAGCAACAATACACTGACAATAACGGTACACTGACAAACACATTACACTGACAACAACAGCACAACAGAAACAGTACACTGACAACAACAGTACACCGACAACAACAGTACACTGACAACAACAGTACACTGACAACAACAGTACACCGACAACAACATTACACTGACAACAACAGTACAACAGTACACCAACAGTACACTGACAACAACAGTACACTGACAACAGTACACTGACAACAACAGTACACTGACAACAGTACATTGACAACAACATTACACTGACAACAACAGTACACCGACAACAACGGTACAAAAGTACACCAACAGTACACTGACAACAACAGTACACTGACAACAGTACACTGACAACAACAGTACACTGACAACAGTACACTGACAACAACAGTACACTGACAACAGTACATTGACAACAACATTACACTGACAACAACGGTACAACAGTACACCAACAGTACACTGACAACAACAGTACACTGACAACAACGGTACAACAGTACACCAACAGTACACTGACAACAACATTACACTGACAACAACGGTACAACAGTACACCAACAGTACACTGACAACAACAGTACACTGACAACAGTACATTGACAACAACAGTACACCGACAACAACAGTACACTGACAACAACAGTACACTGACAACAACAGTACACTGACAACAACAGTACACTGACAACAACAGTACACTGACAACAACAGTACACTGACACGAAGAACAGTACACTGACACGAAGAACAGTACACTGACACGAAGAACAGTACACTGACACGAAGAACAATACACTGACACGAAGAACAGTACACTGACACGAAGAACAGTACACTGACACGAAGAACAGTACACTGACACGAAGAACAGTACACTGACACGAAGAACAATACAACAGTACACTGACAACAACAGTACACTGAAAAGAACAGTACACTGACAACAACAGTACACTGACAACAACAGTACACTGACAACAACAGTACACTGACAACAACAGTACACTGACAACAACAGTACACTGACAACAACAGTACACTGACAGCAACAGTACACTGACAACAACAGTACACTGACAACAACAGTACACTGACAACAGTACACCGGAAACATTACACTGACAGCAACAGTACACTGACAGCAACAGTACACTGACAACAACATTACACTGCCAACAAGAGTACACTGTCAACAAGAGTACACTGCCAACAAGAGTACACTGCCAACAAGAGTACACTGCCAACAAGAGTACACTGCCAACAAGAGTACACTGCCAACAAGAGTACACTGCCAACAAGAGTACACTGCCAACAACAGTACACTGCCAACAAGAGTACACTGACAACAACATTACACAGACAACAACAGTACACTGACAACAACAGTACACTGCCAACAAGAGTACACTGACAACAACAGTACACTGACAACAACAGTACACTGACAACAACATTACACTGACAACAACAGTACACCGACAACAACATTACACTGACAACAAGAGTACACTGCCAACAAGAGTACACTGCCAACAAGAGTACACTGCCAACAAGAGTACACTGCCAACAAGAGTACACTGCCAACAAGAGTACACTACCAACAAGAGTACACTGTCAACAAGAGTACACTGCCAACAAGAGTACACTGACAACAAGAGTACACTGACAACAAGAGTACACTGACAACAAGAGTACACTGACAACAAGAGTACACTGCCAACAAGAGAACACTGCCAAAAAGAGTACACTGCCAACAAGAGTACACTGCCAACAAGAGTACACTGTCAAGAAGAGTACACTGCCAACAAGAGTACACTGACAACAAGAGTACACTGACAACAAGAGTACACTGACAACAAGAGTACACTGCAAACAAGAGTACACTGCCAACAAGAGAACACTGCCAAAAAGAGTACACTGCCAACAAGAGTACACTGCCAACAAGAGTACACTGTCAAGAAGAGTACACTGCCAACAAGAGTACACTGACAACAAGAGTACACTGACAACAAGAGTACACTGACAACAAGAGTACACTGCAAACAAGAGTACACTGCCAAAAAGAGTACACTGCCAACAAGAGTACACTGCCAACAAGAGTACACTGACAACAAGAGTACACTGCCAACAAGAGTACACTGCCAACAAGAGTACACTGACAACAAGAGTACACTGACAACAAGAGTACACTGCCAACAAGAGTACACTGACAACAAGAGTACACTGCCAACAAGAGTACACTGACAACAAGAGTACACTGCCAACAAGAGTACACTGACAACAAGAGTACACTGACAACAAGAGTACACTGACAACAAGAGTACACTGCAAACAAGAGTACACTGCCAACAAGAGTACACTGACAACAAGAGTACACTGCCAACAAGAGTACACTGACAACAAGAGTACACTGCCAACAAGAGTACACTGACAACATGAGTACACTGCCAACAAGAGTACACTGACAACAAGAGTACACTGCCAACAAGAGTACACTGACAACAAGAGTACACTGACAACAAGAGTACACTGACAACAAGAGTACACTGCAAACAAGAGTACACTGCCAACAAGAGTACACTGCCAACAAGAGTACACTGCCAACAAGAGTACACTGCCAACAAGAGTACACTGACAACAAGAGTACACTGACAACAAGAGTACACTGCCAACAAGAGTACACTGCCAACAAGAGTAAACTGACAACAAAAGTACACTGACAACAAGAGTACACTGCCAACAAGAGTACACTGCCAACAAGAGTACACTGACAACAAGAGTACACTGACAACAAGAGTACACTGCCAACAAGAGTACACTGCCAACAAGAGTACACTGACAACAAGAGTACACTGACAACAAGAGTACACTGCCAACAACAGTACACTGACAACAACAGTACACTGACAACAAGAGTACACTGACAACAACAGTACACTGACAACAACAGTACACTGACAACAAGAGTACACTGACAACAACAGTACACTGACAACAACAGTACACTGACAACAACAGTACACTGACAACAAGAGTACACTGACAACAAGAATACACTGCCAACAAGAGTACACTGACAACAACAGTACACTGCCAACAACAGTACACTGACAACAACAGTACACTGACAACAAGAGTACACTGACAACAAGAATACACTGCCAACAAGAGTACACTGACAACAACAGTACACTGACAACAACAGTACACTGACAACAACAGTACACTGACAACAAGAGTACACTGACAACAAGAATACACTGCCAACAAGAGTACACTGACAACAACAGTACACTGACAACAACAGTACACTGACAACAACAGTACACTGACAACAAGAGTACACTGACAACAAGAATACACTGCCAACAAGAGTACACTGACAACAACAGTACACTGACAACAACAGTACACTGACAACAACAGTACACTGACAACAAGAGTACACTGACAACAAGAATACACTGCCAACAAGAGTACACTGACAACAACAGTACACTGACAACAACAGTACACTGACAACAACAGTACACTGACAACAACAGTACACTGACAACAACAGTACACTGACAACAACAGTACACTGACAACAACAGTAGACAGGATACAAGTGTCATCACTAGTATATTAGTCAACCATGTTAATGTTCTCCTCTCTTGTGTTGTGTTGTGTTGTGTTGTGTTGTGTAGTGTTGTGTTGTGTTGTGTAGTGTTGTGTTGTGTAGTGTTGTGTTGTGTTGTGTTGTGTTGTGTAGTGTTGTGTTGTGTTGTGTTGTGTTGTGTTGTGTTGTGTTGTGTTGTGTTGTGTTGTGTAGTGTTGTGTTGTGTTGTGTTGTGTTGTGTTGTGTTGTGTTGTGTTGTGTAGTGTTGTGTTGTGTTGTGTTGTGTTGTGTTGTGTTGTGTTGTGTTGTGTTGTGTAGTGTTGTGTTGTGTTGTGTTGTGTAGTGTTGTGTTGTGTTGTGTTGTGTTGTGTAGTGTTGTGTTGTGTTGTGTTGTGTTGTGTTGTGTTGTGTAGTGTTGTGTTGTGTTGTGTTGTGTTGTGTAGTGTTGTGTTGTGTTGTGTAGTGTTGTGTAGTGTTGTGTTGTGTTGTGTTGTGTTGTGTTGTGTAGTGTTGTGTTGTGTTGTGTTGTGTTGTGTTGTGTAGTGTTGTGTTGTGTTGTGTTGTGTTGTGTTGTGTTGTGTAGTGTTGTGTTGTGTTGTGTTGTGTTGTGTTGTGTAGTGTTGTGTTGTGTTGTGTTGTGTTGTGTTGTGTTGTGTTGTGTTGTGTTGTGTTGTGTAGTGTTGTGTTGTGTTGTGTAGTGTTGTGTAGTGTTGTGTAGTGTTGTGTTGTGTAGTGTTGTGTAGTGTTGTGTTGTGTTGTGTTGTGTTGTGTTGTGTTGTGTTGTGTTGTGTTGTGTAGTGTTGTGTTGTGTTGTGTTGTGTTGTGTTGTGTTGTGTAGTGTTGTGTAGTGTTGTGTAGTGTTGTGTTGTGTTGCGTACATCACAACATCCCGGGATATTTTAAAACCCATATCAAGTGCAGTATTCACTGAGGACATCAGATGATGAGACACTAAATACAACATTACTATATAATATTATTAATAATTATATTACTGTTGCTATAACCACTGCTTCTGCCGTTTCTCCTACTGTTACTGTTGTTGCTACTGTTATGTATGTTGCTGTCCCTGTTGTTGCTCTTGTTGTTGTTGCAGTCCTCTCTCACTCTCCCTTGTCTTCAGTAATTGCTAATCACCTTGTTCAGATACTCATTAAGGAGTCTATTATCTCCCCCCCCGTCTCCCCTCCCTCCCCTCCTCTCCCCCCCGTCTCCCCTCCCTCCCCTCCTCTCCCCCCCCGTCTCCCCTCCCTCCCCTCCTCTCCCCCCCCGTCTCCCCTCCCTCCCCTCCTCTCCACCACCCCTCCCCCCCTCTCTCTCAATCTCTACTGCTAACTACCTGTTTACTGTTGGTTGAAGGGCAGAACAACAGCAGCACCAACAACAGCAACAGTATCAGTAACAACAACGACAACAACAGCAAAAACAACAGTAAGGTTAACAACAGCAACAGCAGCGTCAACAGCAGAAACATCAGCAACAACAACAACAACAGAAACAGTAACAACAGCAGCAATAACAACAAAAATAACAGCAACAACTACACTGTCTACCATCTACCATGGTCACAGTCTACCATCTACCATGGTCACAGTCTACCATCTACCATGGTCACAGTCTACCATCTACCATGGTCACTATCTACCATCTACCATGGTCACAGTCTACCATCTACCATGGTCACAGTCTACCATCTACCATGGTCACAGTCTACCATCTACCATGGTCACAGTCTACCATCTACCATGGTCACTGTCTACCATCTACCATGGTCACAGTCTACCATCTACCATGGTCACAGTCTACCATCTACCATGGTCACAGTCTACCATCTACCATGGTCACAGTCTACCATCTACCATGGTCACAGTCTACCATCTACCATGGTCACTGTCTACCATCTACCATGGTCGCAGTCTACCATCTACCATGGTCACTGTCTACCATCTACCATGGTCACAGTCTACCATCTACCATGGTCACAGTCTACCATCTACCATGGTCACTGTCTACCATCTACCATGGTCACTGTCTACCATCTACCATGGTCACAGTCTACCATCTACCATGGTCACTGTCTACCATCTACCATGGTCACAGTCTACCATATACCATGGTCACAGTCTACCATCTACCATGGTCACAGTCTACCATCTACCATGGTCACAGTCTACCATCTACCATGGTCACAGTCTACCATCTACCATGGTGACAGTCTACCATCTACCATGGTGACAGTCTACCATCTACCATGGTCACAGTCTACCATCTACCATGGTCACATTCTACCATCTACCATGGTCACAGTCTACCATCTACCATGGTCACAGTCTACCATCTATCATGGTCACAGTCTACCATCTACCATGGTCACAGTCTACCATCTATCATGGTCACAGTCTACCATCTACCATGGTCACTGTCTACCATCTACCATGGTCACTGTCTACCATCTACCATGGTCACTGTCTACCATCTACCATGGTCACAGTCTACCATCCACCATGGTCACAGTCTACCATCTATCATGGTCACAGTCTACCATCTACCATGGTCACTGTCTACCATCTACCATGGTCACAGTCTACCATCTACCATGGTCACTGTCTACCATCTACCATGGTCACAGTCTACCATCTATCATGGTCACTGTCTACCATCTACCATGGTCACTGTCTACCATCTACCATGGTCACAGTCTACCATCTATCATGGTCACTGTCTACCATCTACCATGGTCACAGTCTACCATCTACCATGGTCACTGTCTACCATCTACCATGGTCACAGTCTACCATCTACCATGGTCACTGTCTACCATCTACCATGGTCACAGTCTACCATCTATCATGGTCACTGTCTACCATCTACCATGGTCACTGTCTACCATCTACCATGGTCACAGTCTACCATCTACCACGGTCACTGTCTACCATCTACCATGGTCACAGTCTACCATCTACCATGGTCACAGTCTACCATCTACCATGGTCACAGTCTACCATCTACGATGGTCACAGTCTACCATCTACCATGGTCACAGTCTACCATCTACCATGGTCACTGTCTACCATCTACCATGGTCACAGTCTACCATCTACCATGGTCACAGTCTACCATCTACCATGGTCACTGTCTACCATCTACCATGGTCACTGTCTACCATCTACCATGGTCACAGTCTACCATCTACCATGGTCACAGTCTACCATCTACCATGGTCACAGTCTACCATCTACCATGGTCACTGTCTACCATCTACCATGGTCACTGTCTACCATCTACCATGGTCACTGTCTACCATCTACCATGGTCACAGTCTACCATCTACCGTGGTCACTGTCTACCATCTACCATGGTCACTGTCTACCATCTATCATGGTCACAGTCTACCATCTACCATGGTCACTGTCTACCATCTACCATGGTCACTGTCTACCATCTACCATGGTCACAGTCTACCATCTACCATGGTCACTGTCTACCATCTACCATGGTCACTGTCTACCATCTACCATGGTCACTGTCTACCATCTACCATGGTCACAGTCTACCATCTACCTTGGTCACTGTCTACCATCTACCATGGTCACAGTCTACCATCTACCATGGTCACAGTCTACCATCTACCATGGTCACTGTCTACCATCTACCATGGTCACAGTCTACCATCTACCATGGTCACTGTCTACCATCTTCCATGGTCACTGTCTACCATCTATCATGGTCACTGTCTACCATCTACCATTGTCACAGTCTACCATCTGCCATGGTCACAGTCTACCATCTACCATGGTCACTGTCTACCATCTACCATGGTCACAGTCTACCATCTACCATGGTCACTGTCTACCATCTACCATGGTCACAGTCTACCATCTACCATGGTCACAGTCTACCATCTACTATGGTCACTGTCTACCATCTACCATGGTCACAGTCTACCATCTACCATGGTCACTGTCTACCATCTTCCATGGTCACTGTCTACCATCTATCATGGTCACAGTCTACCATCTACCATGGTCACAGTCTACCATCTACCATGGTCACTGTCTACCATCTACCATGGTCACAGTCTACCATCTACCATGGTCACTGTCTACCATCTACCATGGTCACAGTCTACCATCTACCATGGTCACTGTCTACCATCTACCATTGTCACAGTCTACCATCTACCATGGTCACAGTCTACCATCTACCATGGTCACTGTCTACCATCTACCATGGTCACTGTCTACCATCTTCCATGGTCACTGTCTACCATCTATCATGGTCACTGTCTACCATCTACCATGGTCACAGTCTACCATCTACCATGGTCACAGTCTACCATCTATCATGGTCACAGTCTACCATCTACCATGGTCACTGTCTACCGTCTACCATGGTCACAGTCTACCATCTACCATGGTCACTGTCTACCATCTTCCATGGTCACTGTCTACCATCTATCATGGTCACAGTCTACCATCTACCATGGTCACTGTCTACCATCTACCATGGTCACAGTCTATCATCTACCATGGTCACTGTCTACCATCTTCCATGGTCACTGTCTACCATCTATCATGGTCACAGTCTACCATCTACCATGGTCACAATCTACCATCTACCATGGTCACAGTCTACCATCTACCATGGTCACAGTCTACCATCTACCATGATCACCGTCTACCATCTACCATGGTCACAGACTACCATCTACCATGGTCACAGTCTACCATCTACCATGGTCACAATCTACCATCTACCCTGGTCACAGTCTACCATCTACCATGGTCACAGTCTACCATCTACCATGATCACCGTCTACCATCTACCATGGTCACAGACTACCATCTACCATGGTCACAGTCTACCATCTACCATGGTCAGAATCTACCATCTACCATGGTCACAGTCTACCATCTACCCTGGTGTTCAGTCTACCATCTACCATGGTTACAGTCTACCATCTACCATGGTCATAGTCTACCATCTACCATGGTCACAATCTACCATCTATCATGGTCATAGTCTACCATCTATCATGGTCACAGTCTACCATCTACCATGGTCACAGTCTATTACCTACTATCATGGTCACAGACTATCCTGGTCAGAAACTATCCTGGTCACAGACTATCATGGTCACAGACTATCCTGGTCACAGACTATCATGGTCACAGACTATCATGGTCACAGAGTATCCTGGTCACAGACTATCCTGGTCACAGACTATCATGGTCACAGACTATCCTGGTCACAGACTATCATGGTCACAGACTACCATGATCACAGGCTATTCTGCTCACAGACTATCATGGTCACAGAGTATCATGGTCACAGACTATCATGGTCACAGACTATCATGGGTACTGAGTATCATGGTCACAGACTATCATGGTCACAGACTATCATGGTCACAGACTATCATGGGTCCTGAGTATCATGGTCACAGACTATCCTGCTCACAGACTATCATGATCACAGACTCTCATGGTCACGGACTATCATGGTCACATAGTATCATGGTCACAGACTATCCTGCTCGCAGGCTATCATGGTCACAGTGTATCATGCTCACAGACTATCATAATCATAGACTATCCTGCTCACAGACTATCATGGTCACAGACTATCATTGTCACAGACTATCGTGCTCACAGATTATCATGGTCACAGACTATCATGGTCACAGACTATCATGGTCACAGACTATCCTCCTCACAGATTATCATGGTCACAGACTATCATGGTCACAGACTATCATTTTCACAGAGTGTCTTGGTTACAGACTATCATGGTCACATGCTATCATGGTCACAGACTATCATGGTCACAAACTAACCTGGTTACAGATTAACATTGTCACAGACTATCATGGTCACAAACTAACCTGGTCAGAGATTATCATGGTCACGGACTATCATGGTCACATGCTATCATGGTCATAGACTATCATGGTCACAGACTATCATGGTCACAAGCTAACCTGGTCAGAGATTATCATGGTCACGGACTATCATGGTCACATACTATCATGGTCATAGACTATCATGGTCACAGACTATTCTGCTCACAGATTATCATGGTCACAGACTATCATGGTCACAGACTATCATTTTCACAGAGTGTCTTGGTTACAGACTATCATGGTCACATACTATCATGGTCACAGACTATCATGGTCACAAACTAACCTGGTTACAGATTAACATTGTCACAGACTATCATGGTCACAAACTAACCTGGTCAGAGATTATCATGGTCACGGACTATCATGGTCACATACTATCATGGTCATAGACTATCATGGTCACAGATTATCATGGTCACAAGCTAACCTGGTCAGAGATTATCATGGTCACGGACTATCATGGTCACATACTATCATGGTCACAGACTATTCTGCTCACAGATTATCATGGTCACAGACTATCATGGTCACAGACTATCATTTTCACAGAGTGTCTTGGTTACAGACTATCATGGTCACATACTATCATGGTCACAGACTATCATGGTCACAAACTAACCTGGTTACAGATTAACATTGTCACAGACTATCATGGTCACAAACTAACCTGGTCAGAGATTATCATGGTCACGGACTATCATGGTCACATACTATCATAGTCATAGACTATCATGGTCACAGACTATCATGGTCACAAGCTAACCTGGTCAGAGATTATCATGGTCACGGACTATCATGGTCACATACTATCATGGTCATAGACTATCATGGTCACAGACTATTCTGCTCACAGATTATCATGGTCACAGACTATCATGGTCACAGACTATCATTTTCACAGAGTGTCTTGGTTACAGACTATCATGGTCACATACTATCATGGTCACAGACTATCATGGTCACAAACTAACCTGGTTACAGATTAACATTGTCACAGACTATCATGGTCACAAACTAACCTGGTCAGAGATTATCATGGTCACGGACTATCATGGTCACATACTATCATGGTCATAGACTATCATGGTCACAGATTATCATGGTCACAAGCTAACCTGGTCAGAGATTATCATGGTCACGGACTATCATGGTCACATACTATCATGGTCACAGACTATTCTGCTCACAGATTATCATGGTCACAGACTATCATGGTCACAGACTATCATTTTCACAGAGTGTCTTGGTTACAGACTATCATGGTCACATACTATCATGGTCACAGACTATCATGGTCACAAACTAACCTGGTTACAGATTAACATTGTCACAGACTATCATGGTCACAAACTAACCTGGTCAGAGATTATCATGGTCACGGACTATCATGGTCACATACTATCATAGTCATAGACTATCATGGTCACAGACTATCATGGTCACAAGCTAACCTGGTCAGAGATTATCATGGTCACGGACTATCATGGTCACATACTATCATGGTCATAGACTATCATGGTCACAGACTATTCTGCTCACAGATTATCATGGTCACAGACTATCATGGTCACAGACTATCATTTTCACAGAGTGTCTTGGTTACAGACTATCATGGTCACATACTATCATGGTCACAGACTATCATGGTCACAAACTAACCTGGTTACAGATTAACATTGTCACAGACTATCATGGTCACAAACTAACCTGGTCAGAGATTATCATGGTCACGGACTATCATGGTCACATACTATCATGGTCATAGACTATCATGGTCACAGATTATCATGGTCACAAGCTAACCTGGTCAGAGATTATCATGGTCACGGACTATCATGGTCACATACTATCATGGTCATAGACTATCATGGTCACATACTATCATGGTCATAGACTATCATGGTCACATACTATCATGGTCATAGACTATCATGGTCACATACTATCATGGTCATAGACTATCATGGTCACAGACTATCCTGGTGCTACTGGTGGTGACAGCTCACTGACTTTGTTGATGTTATCATGATGGATGAGGGAGAGAGGGAGGGAGGAAGGGAGGGAGTGAGGGAGAGAGGGAGGGAGGAAGGGAGGGAGTGAGGGAGAGAGGGAGGGAGGAAGGGAGGGAGTGAGGGAGAGAGGGAGGGAGGAAGGGAGGGAGTGAGGGAGAGAGGGAGGAAGTGTGTGTGAGAGAGGGAGTGAGTGAGGGAGGGAGGAAGCAAAGGAGTGAGAGAGGGACGGGGAGAGAGGAAATGAGTGAGTGAGATTGTAAGGGAGTGAGGGAGGGAGGGAGGGAGAGAAGGAGTGAGGAAGGGAGTGAGAGAAGGAGTGAGGAAGGGAGTGAGAGAAGGAGTGAGGGAGGAAGTGAGAGAAGGAGTGAGGGAGGGAGTGAGAGAAGGAGTGAGGAATGGAGTGAGAGAAGGAGTGAGGGAGGGAGTGAGAGAAGGAGTGAGGGAGGGAGTGAGAGAAGGAGTGAGGAAGGGAGTGAGAGAAGGAGTGAGGGAGGAAGTGAGAGAAGGAGTGAGGAAGGGAGTGAGAGAAGGAGTGAGGGAGGGAGTGAGAGAAGGAGTGAGGGAGGGAGTGAGAGAAGGAGTGAGAGAAGGAGTGAGAGAAGGAGTGAGAGAAGGAGTGAGAGAAGGAGTGAGAGAAGGGGTGAGAGAAGGGGTGAGAGAAGGAGTGAGAGAAGGAGTGAGAGAAGGAGTGAGAGAAGGAGTGAGAGAAGGGGTGAGAGAAGGAGTGAGAGAAGGAGTGAGAGAAGGAGTGAGAGAAGGAGTGAGAGAAGGAGTGAGAGGAGTGAGAGGAGTGAGAGAAGAGGTGAGAGAAGGAGTGAGAGAAGGGGTGAGAGAAGGAGTGAGGGAGGGAGTGAGAGAAGGAGTGAGGGAGGGAGTGAGAGAAGGAGTGAGGGAGGGAGTGAGAGAAGGAGTGAGGGAGGGAGTGAGAGAAGGAGTGAGGGAGGGAGTGAGAGTGAGGGAGGGAGTGAGAGAAGGAGTGAGGGGAAGTGAGAGAAGGAGTGAGGAGGGAGTGAGAGAAGGAGTGAGAGAGGGAGTGAGAGAAGGAGTGAGGGAGGGAGTGAGAGAAGGAGTGAGGGAGGGAGTGAGAGAAGGAGTGAGGGAGGGAGTGAGAGAAGGAGTGAGGGAGGGAGTGAGAGAAGGAGTGAGGGAGGGAGTGAGAGAAGGAGTGAGGGAGGGAGTGAGAGAAGGAGTGAGGGAGGGAGTGAGAGAAGGAGTGAGGAAGGGAGTGAGAGAAGGAGTGAGGGAGGGAGTGAGAGAAGGAGTGAGGAAGGGAGTGAGAGAAGTGATGGAGGGAGTGAGTGAGGGAGAGTGGGAGAGAGGAAGTGAGGGAGTGAAGGAGTGAGAGAAGGATAGAGGGATTGAGTGAGAGAGATAGTGAGTGAGGGAGTGAGATAGTGAGTAAGGGAGTGAGACAGTAAGGGAGTGAGTGAGGGATATAGTGGGTGAGGGAGGGAGTGAGAGAGTAAGATAGTAAGGGAGTGAGACAGTAAGGGAGTGAGTGAGAGATATAGTGTGTAAGGGAGGGAGTGAGAGAGTGAGGGAGGGAGTGAGGGAGGGAGTGAGATAGTGAGTAAGGGAGTGAGATAGTAAGGGAGTTAGGGAGGTGTGCCAGGGGCTCAGAGTGATGAATTCCAGTACCAATAAGACAAGTAGATGGCGCCTTATCATATACTGCTCCAGTAAGATGAAGACTCCAGCAGGCCTGTCCTCTACCCTGTCCTGATTTTTCACTGTAGGCCTATGACCCACCAGCCACTGGTCAAGCGAATTCACATGACACACTAACATAGGCCAACATATGACTGATACATAAGTAGAGGATAGTACGCAACTATGGTACTATTGACAGCTCAGCTACGCTATGGTATGGCGTCCTCAACGTACGGCTGAATAACTCGACCATAAGATGGCCGGCACATCCGTCAGACTCTGGGCGGATACAACACAATGCAATGGAATGTTATACAACAAGGATATATGACATACTGGAACTTAATGCATGATTAATCATGGCGGATCACGAGGAATTAATTGATAATGATTCTTTATGTGATCTATGGATTCTGAGGAAGGCTGTTTACACAGAAAGTGTTGAACAGAAAAGGCAAATTCAGTGCACAAAGGTTTTTTACTGTTAAATTTCAGAATTCAGAGGGAACCGGAACACTCAATATTCAAATTTTATTTTGATCCACAGTACAGTAAACAGTGAGAAATATGACACAGTTAGGTATTGAACTGACTGATACTAAGCGTCTATACAAGACATTGACATCTAACCCCAACTCTGCTAGAGTGAGATTCACATAAGGAGAAAGGTCAACATCTCTTGGAGAGGATCAAAGTCTGTAGCAATGGCTAACATTAGTGGTAATGGGTGTTCTCATCACTTGTCGTGTGCGTACGGATTAATGGCAGTCAGGACGTACGTCAGTCAGGTTAGAGGTATGTCAGTCAGGTCAGAGGTACGTCAGTCAGGTTAGAGGTAGAAGGTGCTGGGTCAGAAGGACTGTCAGAGTCTGGCTCGTCTGGGTGCCAGGAATGTCATCATCATCTCGTGCTAACTTTATATGATCCAAATATGACTTTACACTGATTTCTCTAAATTGTTAAAGACTTTGGTAAATTATGCTGTTGACTTCTGAAGTGTTTCTCAGAGCCTTCAGAAAACACTGTGGGCTAAACTGGTACGAGTCATCACAAAATCATCTGTATCACATCTAGGTTTTGGAGTGGAACACAACTCACATGGTAGACGTTTATCTACGCCAAGCAGAGCATAATGTGAGATAGCTCCTGTGGAAACATTCTAGGCAGAATTTATGGCACACTGAGCATCTCCCCTTAGCTCTGACATTATTATCAGAATGGTAAGGAACAATAACTGACTTATTGATCTTAAGTACCCAACTTTTCAAAAATCTCATTACAAAATTCACCTCCATTATCAATTACGAGCGACTTAAGAGTAGTATATCTGTAGATTATATTTCAGTTACTGTCTCGGCAGTTTTGTTAAGGGTACCTAACTCGGAGTATCGTGTGTGAGGGTCCACCATCACACACAGATGCTTGCTCCCCTGGTAGAAACACTGGAAATCAGTCACCAAATCTAGTGACACTAGATTTGGTGACACTGCATTTGGTCCACCAATATTACCCTTTTATTACATGCAAACTTTCCGTTTCCTGATGTACTCAGAAGTATCTGTTGACATGCGAGGCCAAACGTATTTTAACACAGCTCGCCTTACGGAACAATCCGTACCAGGGTGTGCAACACCTGGCACATCACGAACCAGCTACAGGGCTACAATCACTAGTGACTTTGGCTTTAAGAACTAAAAGCTGTAAATGAAATTGGAAAAACCCAAAATATTTCTTTACATATGCTAAATCTAGGGCAAAAACCACATCCAGTATTAAACCCATCCTTAAACAAGACGGGACTTACGCAGATGACAGTAACGAAATTAGTAAGATATGCAAGTTCCAATATGACTCAGCGTTTAGTCAGCCATTAAACAGACTTAGAGTCGACAACCAACGTGATGTTTTTATGACCGAGACTCAAAATATGGCCAGTTCACAAATTTTGGATATAATCCTAACACGACAGGACTGAAAAAACAATAACTGACATGGCCATGCACTCTGCCCCTGACCCAGACTTGTAGAACTCCGCATTCATCAAGAACTGCGAGAAACCCCTTTCATGTCCATTAAATATTATATGGAGAGGGATCATGGACACAGGGGTCATCCCACACTCACTATAAACAACAGATATAACCCCACTCCACAAGGGTGGCAATTAAGTAATTGCAAAGACTTACAAACTGATAGCAATGATGTCCCACATCATAAAAATCTTTGAAAGGGTTCTATGAAGCAAGATTGCCACCCATCTAGATTACACAACCCAGGGTAACACGGGTTTAGAGCAGGTCGCTCCTGCCTGTCCCAACTACTGGACCACTATGACAAGGTCCTGGATGCACTGGGGGACAAACAAAATGCAGATGTAGTATACACAGACTTTGCGAAAGCCTTCGACATGTGCAATCATGGTGTAATAACACAAAATGCATGATAAAGGAATAACAGGAAATGTTGGCAGGTGGAT